>NW_026895344.1:0-154630 GCF_033153095.1 Gastrolobium bilobum | reverse complement strand
CCGAGAATAACACCTTGCACCTCTCAACTCAGCAGCCACAACTCAGAGATGAGTGGTGTCACACCATAACAAGGTTCACTACAAGTGTTTACAAGGCTAAGATGACTTGGTTGGCTCACAAGCAAGTCTCAAGCTTCTAAGAAGAGGGCAGAAAAAGGCTGGAGAGAAACTCAGCAAAAGACTCACGTAGAGGCTAAGTATGGCCTAGGGTTTTGTGCCCTAAGGCTATATATAGGTCCACTTAACACTAACCACACAGTATTAACTTTAATTGCTACGCTTAGAATTTTAATCCCAAACTTAGGATTCTTAACCTACTCAATTTTACAAGAATTATCATATTTTTATTATATTTTTATGAGCACCTTTCCGGTACGCGGTTTTCCATAGCCAGTATCAGTTCTGACACCATTTCTCATTATTTTAACTTGAAACTCATTTTACAAGTCCTATATATTATTCTAGTAATATTCAAGCACTTATTATAATTTTCTGGGATACTTTTTCGGTACGCATTTATACCGACTAGCAGAACCGGTATCTGCACTTTTCTTCCGAAAAGCGACTTTCAGAATTATTAACCACTTACTATATTTATTTAAGCCTCATAATAATTATTAGGGTCAATTATGGAATCATTTCCTAATTTTGCATAATTTATTAATTAAATTCCTTATTTAACGGTTCGGGTTCTTACATTTAGGTCCATGATGAGTGAGACATAACTCCCAAGATCATTTTGCGGGTATGCCTTAAGCACTGCATCATACCTTCTGAGTAGGGTACCTTCGAAATCTGTTCAGACCACTCCATATGAGATATGGACTGGTAGGAGACCAAACTTGAGCTACCTCAAGCTTTGGGGATCTCCAACATATGTCAAAGCGTTGACATCAGATAAGCTTAGTGCTAAGAGTACTAAATGTCTATTTTTGGGGTATCCCAAAGGTACTAAGGGATACTACTTTCACTCACTTGATGATCACAATGTATTTGTGTCCAAGAACGCTGAGTTCTTAGAGAAGGATCTTCTTTCTCAAGGAGATAGTGGGAGTAAAATTGAACTTGAAGAAGTTCAAAGCCCACAAGAACAGATTAAGGAGCCTGAGTCCGCTCCGCAGGCGACATTCTCCAATGGAGAAGTAAACACACAACTTCGTAGGTCTACTAGGGTTATTCAACCACCTGGGAGGTACGGTTATGTGATTGAAAATCAGCTAACTGTTGAGGATGATGAACCTTTCTAACTATGAGAAGGCAATCAAGGATGTTGACTCTTGAAGCCATGAGGTTTGAAATAGTCTCGATGCATCAAAACCAGGTATGGACCTTGGTTCCACATCTAGAAGGAATTGTTCCTTTTGGATGTAAATGGGTTTTTAAGAAAAAACTGATGCAGATGACATCGTTCAAACCTATAAAGCTAAGTTGGTTGCGAAAGGATATCGTCAAAGACAAGGAGTTGACTATGACGAGACCTTCTCACCTATTGCCATGGTCAAATCTATTCGGATCATGCTAGCTATAGCAACATATAATGATTATGAAATTTAGCAAATGGATGTCAAGACTGCCTTCTTGAATGGGTTCTTGAAGGAGGAGGTGTATATGACACAGCCCGAAGGTTTTGAATCCAAAGGCTAGGAGCATATGGTAGGCAAACTTCAAAGGTCAATATATGGGCTAAAAGAAGCATCACGGAGTTGGAACATTCGTTTTGATGAGGTTGTTAGGAGTAACGGTTTCATCAAGAACAAGGATGAATCTTGTGTTTACAAGAAGGTTAGTGGGAACAATGTTATTTTCTTGGTGCTTTATGTGGATGACATACTGTTGATAGGGAATGACATCCCTACACTTCAAACAGTTAAGGAGTTGCTTTCTGAAAGCTCCATTATGAAAGATTTGGGAGAGGCAGCCTATATACTGGGTATAAAGATCTATAGAGATAAAACTAAAAGGCTACTGGAATTATCCCAATCTATGTACATTGACAAAAGACTAAGGAGATTTAGTATGGAAGGGTCGAAAAAGGGGTTTTCTTCCTGTCAATCATGGTGTGCACCTTTCTAAGGCTATGTGTCATACGACACAATAAGAGAAGGATCACATGAGTTAGATACCATACGCTGCGGCTATCGAATCCATCATGTGTGCCATGATCTGTACAAGACCCGATGTCTCTTATGCTTTAAGCATAATGAGCAGGTGCGAGGCAGACCCTGGAGAGGGTCACTGGACAGCAGTCAAAACAATCCTCAAGTACTTGAGAAGGACTAAAGATGATTGCAAATCACAACTACGGTTTGTATTCAGCTTAAATGGTGGAGAAGTGACTTGGAAGAGTTCCAAACAAGAGACTACAGTAGATTCAATGACAGAGGCTGAATATATATCGGCTTCAGAAGTAGCTAAGGAGGCAGTGTGGATCAAGAAGTTTAACACTTATCTTGGGGTGGTTCCCAGCGTCAGTGAGCCCATACAGTTGTATTGTGACAACAATAGTGCTATTGCGTAGGCAAAGGAACCCAGGTCTCATCAAAGATCAAAATACGTGCTCCGCAGATATCACCTGATTAGAGAAATCATTGATAGGATGGATGCAAAGATGGACTATGTTCCTGCAGATGATAACCTAGCTGATTCTCTGACAAAAGGAGTTTCCAAAGAAAACATGATAGTCATTATGAGGCTTTAGGATATAGATTTCGGTTAGATTGGCTCTAGGCCAAGTGGGAGATCGTTAGTACATAGGTGTCCTAGAGACAATCTGAGAGTCAGATAGACCCATGTATTTCTTTATTTGTTATGAGATTGTTAGTACATAGTCATTCTTTATCTTGTTTCATATTGCATGTCTTAAATATTGAATATGAGTAACTGGATAAAGCCCTTGGAATGGAACGGGTGTCACATTAAGGATTTGTGATAGGGATCACGACCATGAGGGCTCAATGACACCATACGTCCATTGCCAGAAATATGTTCCTAGTCTAGAGATACCAATAATGGGCATTGGTGATCTCGGGTAAGACTAGCACGACTCAGCTACTTGCATGGATATGTAAGGTAGAGTCCTCGTGAGCTACAGACATGGAGATGTCTTAGATGACTCGTGGGTGGACTTATTAAGAGAATAGCTTGCACTGAACTGACCCACAAAGAGACACTACAAGGAAATCACACAGATAGTATCAATAGGTAATGTCTCTTATTATTTGGGTGTGTCTTTCCTTAGACCTTACGTTGTCATATAGACCTGTGCTCTGGAAGGCTTGCTTTGATTGTATACCTTGTCTGCCTGAAACATGGAGACTCTTAGGTATACTCTTGGGCACGCCCTAAGGACTTAGGGCTAGTGAGACAAGCTAAAGGAATTCGTCAATCTCTGTGAGAGATTAGGTTATCCGTAGACCGATGAAACCAGAATGACATTTACGGGACTCGGGAATCTATGCATAGTAAAGGAGTCATGAGATGGCCCGCTCTTTAGAGTCCGTAAATGAAGATTCCCTGTTTCGGCAAAAGCTAACCCTAGACCGCAGGGGTTGATACGTTTTCCTTGACTTAGGTCAATGGGATGGATAACCGAGACGAAAGGACAATTCACACGGTAACCAAATAGGTATAACCGGTTGATCATTCGATGAACTTAACTAGCTCTGGGACAACATAACATTGCTAGTGCTCTGTGTTGTTATTAGATGGATTGGATCTAATGGGCCCAAGCCCATTTATGTCAGTGGCTATGTTGGGCCTGATGGGTCGCACACAAACACCTTAAGTTGTCTTGAATTCTAGCATATGTGGTTTGGGCCCAATAAGGCATAATGGGCCTAAGTTGAAAAAGCCAACATATTGGGCCAAGAGAGAGTAGGTGGCATCATGGGTCAAGTTGAACTTGATCTATAATGTAACCTACTTAATTTAAATGTTAAATTAATAAAATTAATTTGAATTCTAATTTTGAATTTTCAATTGGAAATTTGAATTTAAATAATTTGAATTCTAGTTTCGAATTTCGAATTGAAAATTTGAATTAAAATAAAATTAATTTAAATTCTAAATTTGAATTTCAAATTTGAAATTTGAATTTAAATATAGTCATTAAATTAGATTTAATGAAGATGGAGAAAATAAAGGATATCAATCAATTAGATTGATTGACCAAAATTAAGGAAACCAATTAATTAAATTAATTGGTTGAAATTGGAAAACAAATCACTTGGATTGATTGACCAAAATTAAGGAAATCAATTAATTAAATTAAGTGGCTGAAAGTTGAAAAATAAATCAATTGGATTGATTGACCAAAATTAAAGAAACCAATTAATTAAATTAATTGACTGAAATTTGGGAAACCAATCAATTGGATTGATTGGATAAAATTAAGGAAATTAATTAATTAAATTAATTGGCTAAAATTAGGGAAACCAATCAATTGGATTGACTGGATAAATTTAAGGAAATTACCCAATAAAATTGGGATTTGATGAGGGAGTTGATTTGACCTAGTCTTAGGTTAATGAGGCGCCACATATATATATAGCCCCTCTTCGTCCTTAGTTTTGTAACTCTTCTTCTCTAATTTCCTCCACTGAAACCTTAGCCAACACACACATTAGTGTGGCCGCTATCTCTCTCTCTTAGAATAACCAAAGGTACCACCCACTCTATGTTCTTCTCTTGAGTCTAGCAACCTCCATTGAAGGATATTGGGCATTCGAAGAAGCGTTCTTCTCTTACAAGACAACAAGGTGGTGTGAATTTCCATCGGAGGACTTGTGTTCTTCAAGTCTGAAGAATTGATCAAGAACGCATCTGATCAGGAATAGTTATCTGAATAAAGGTATCAACTTTAAACCCCTAACATGTCTATTGCATGATTCATGGGTTGAACATGATTGAGGTGGCCAAAGGTTGCTTCCTCCGCACAAATTTTTTAATTTTTCCCTCTTTTATGTTCATGGTCTACAAAAGGCTACTTTCAGTTTCGAAGAATGAGTGAGTTGATAAGGATGGTTAGTGGACACGGTAGGAACAGTTTTATAGACTGATGTTTTAGGGTGCACACATATGCCTATGTTACAGCTATTATCAGTATATATTTGCTAGTTTTCCATATGTATTTTATTGTTTTAATCTGAAAGAGAGATGTAGTGGATACATCTGTGTATATATTTTGTATGAGATATCTGGGTTTGTATAACAGACGTATTATGTTCATGTTTGGAAACTATATATGTATGTTAGATATGCAGTTATATGTTTGGATTTGATAAGTTCAGGAAATGTGTTTGTATGCTCTGAGTTTTTGAAAGTGAAGTAGGAATCTATAAATAGATTCTGAAGTTTTGGATTTTGAGATATTATGTATTGGATATTTTCTCGATTACAGGTTTGGTGTTTCTAGTTAGTCCAATATACAGATGTTATATTGTCAGTATTTTGTTAAATTTGGATTATGTGCAATTATGGGATTGTACAGTTTTTGATAATTGGAATCAGTTTTACATGATGGTATGTAAGACTTTTCGATTTGTGAACATAAAGGGAAAAAAATAAGAAAAGTTTAGTCAAGTAGTTTCAAGAGAGCTACGATGACAAATGTTAAGTCTTCCGTTATTGTTTCATCTAAGCGCATTTGTACCATGTTATGTATATAAGAGGGGTGTTACAATTCTCAAGTTTCCCTCCATCTTTCACTTGCTCCCAATATGAACTTTATCTCTGTCTATATATAAATATAGGGGCAAGATCCTTTGACATTAGTGTCAAACTAAAAAGTTTGACACCAAATCCTAATAACTGATTTTCGTCAATCTGAGGATTATAATTTATTATGTCAAACATATTAATTAGTAATTCCCAATAAATTATAACCGTCAATTGACGGAAATCAACGGTTAGGATTTTGTGTCAACGGATCCACACACACATATAGTTGCACACTGTAACACCCTCCCTTGTATGCATCCAAGAGAGTCGTTTGCTAATCGTTATTAGAGTTGCAGAATTTTGTTATGAAACTTTTTCTTAAAATACTTTTGAGGAAACATAATGGAAAGCTGAATCAAAGGAAGATTTTGATGGAAGGGACTTAAAATGTGTTGCTGTTTTAAAACAGTGAAAATTTAAGAAAACTATATACGTTTAAAAATAGTTATAAAATCGAGCTTTCAAAATATTTTTGTACAGTTAACGAAATCTGAAAGTAGGCTTTTGGGGCTTCGCGTGCATATAAAATAATAGAGAATCATACGTCATTTACCCCCTGAAACTTAATTCGCAAAGTGTACGTGAAACTGTTTATAATTCAGCACTTAATAAAACGTTCAAAAATATTCCTTTCGCAAAACGTTTTCAGATTTTCTCAAAGTAGCCGCTGTTCATGAGAGTTCTAAAACAGTAAAAATAATTCACAGTCATACAGTCATCCAAAGTTCACCAAGTAGCATATAATATAGTCATCCGAGGAATAAAGCAGTCAATAGCAAATAATCCAAACAGCAGCAGAATAACAGCAAATTCCAAACATCCATGCCCTCAAATGCTCTTTCGTCCTCCTGCAATTTATAAAAATTGCAGCCCCAAAGGGGTGAGAATAATCCCAGTAGTGTGGCAACAAAACCAATAATGCAACAATATTAAACAAGGCACAAAATTATAAATAGTCGCTTCAAACATTAAATCCTTTTCATCATATATCCTTTTCATCATATATCATTTCCATCATATATCATATTGCGTATATAACGCCTTCTTCACGCTCATAGCACCGTCGTGCGCATGCATACACAGTGGAAATTCCATGCACGGCACCATCATTTGGGGAATTCCACTGTGGCCTATGCGGACTGACGCCAACTGTCCCAGTACCCCGATATCAAGGGATGCCTATATGATGCATGCTCATACACATGATCCTGTATATAACTATTCTACATTTCAAAGCCTACATGAATCTATTGTATACATGCCATGAAATGTGGTCACACACCAAACAGAAAAATGCATCATGATGTAAAAATGCATACACATATCATTATCATCATTTCATATTCTTACCATTGTCATATCATCATCATAAAATAACATTGAACATATGTGAGCAACACATCACAATTTCATACACTAGCTAATAGTCACATTAGGTAATACCGCCTAACACATACCTGTGACGTTTACAACATTTTAGACAGACGTATCACCAATTCAGTCCACTTTCTTAAGAGTTCGCGGACCTAAGCAAATATATAACAAATCAGAATTTCATTTCACATTATTCCTATATGTTACATAAAGTTTCCATTTTTCTAGACCCTTGATTCCCAATCGGTTTCCATGCTCATTTACTAAGCGAGTTTTCTACCATGAAATTAATCTACCAATTAATCTTAATTGACGAAAGTCCAATGCATCCTATACATACAAGTTCAGTTTTCAACTCTTACTAGGTGCTTAACGTATTTATTTTGACTTGGAGCTTCATTCACCAATCGAAGATAATGACACAATCATGGTCTCCCATGCATGTAGTTTCGGATTCTGGTCCATTTATTGGGTGCCACAATTTATCATTTAAACAATACCTATAAGGCCTAGAATGCGTCCAAGAGGCATACAACATGCTGATTATATGGTTATTATCACCTACAGTGTTTGACAAAACATTAGTTCAGGGTTCTCATGCTAAGTTAGTTCTTTTGGCATTCAAGTTTACTTTTCCCATTGTTAACAATTGATACAATACCAAGGTCCCTTATTCATACAGATTCAGCTTTATCACCATTACCTACGGGATCACAATTCTTCTACAACATAATACTACCTAAGACACATAACCTGATCACTTGATTTCTTCTCAGGCTGTCCCCTACCAATTATAATTACATACAATGATTAACCAATTCCTTAGTCCATGAAGCAGTTCAATAATTTAAATGAAGCTGTTTCTAAGTTCACAAAATTTCAATTACATACCATCATCCACAAGATTTAATGTGCGCTTAAGAGGCCCTAATTGGCCGTTTACAGGACTAAAAAGAAACAAGTTATAATTATCATCTTTTCTAAATCAAAGGATCGGTTCAGCACTTACAAGAAGCTACTTCTAATTTTACAACATATCAGTTTAGGTTCGCATGTAACAAATCCTATGGCTGTACGAAAATAACAGCCTTAAGAGAGGGGAAGTGGTCAACGTAATTTCTCCTCCTATCATACGTGTAGAGGCCGAACAATTAAGAGACAATTAAAGGTTTTATATGTGACTTATTTTTACTTGTAGTTCCTCGGTCCTATGGCAGTCCAAGAGCAGAAGCAGAGAATAAAATGACACAATCTAACTCTCTTAAATTACATGTAACACCCGATTAGAACAATACAAGAGAGATGACAAAAATACAAATTCCTAGAGTCCCCAAACAGTTCAACCAGAGGAAATTAAATTTCGTTTAAGATTCGGTCCCTACCTCTTTACATGTGTATCCAACTCGCCATCCAGTCAAGGGAGTAGGCACCAAATTCGTATTAAGCTCCTCATGCTCTCATTACCCAAAAAGAAACCGAAACAGAAACAACATAAGGGAATATACCACACATACACTCATGTATGAAAGTCAAAGAGTGGCACGATGATGAGGAGGTACTCACTTCGACTTACATGTAAGGGGAGGCATGGGTTAGTACCTACGTTCGATGGCCTTCCTTACAAAGAGTCAACTCCTCAGCTGCATGCAAGAGAAATTCTTAAAGAAACCGAAAGGGAAATGAGAAAATAGAGACGAAGAGACAGCACTACACCTCCTCCAATGGATGACCGAGAGCGTAATAAGCGGCGAAGGTCCAAAGGCTTCAACTATGAGGGAATGCCGGCTGAAGAACTTAGACGAGGACCACTGACTTGGGGCTTGCATGTAAGAAAAGTTTGAACTTAACATGATGGTGGTGGGAGAGCTTTCGGCTTACAAAATTGAGACCAAGGGGGTGTCTCTTTGCATGAACGATGCTTGGAGTAGGAGGGGAAAGGAACTTAGTTGATGCTCACTGTCTTAAGGAGCTTGCGGCCTAATGAACAATGATAGGGAAAAGGATGCAAGTCTGGTTCTTCTTTGTACTCTCTCTTGGATTTCGCGGCTGTACAGAGGGGAGGAGGATGAGAAGGGATGTTTAGTTCTGATTTAATGGAGCAATTATTCATCTTTCAATTTTTTGTTCTACTTTGAGGGCTCATCATTGGGTATCACTTTAGGAGTTGAGCTTGGTTAGGAATTGAGGATGCCACATTCAGCTTTGTTCTCACCACTCGCACGCATAGAAGAAGGAGATAAAGTGCATAAGATGTTGTCCTAGGACCAATGTAGAGCGTGAGTGCAGATTTTGTTTGGGTGAGATAGCTAATGGTTCAAGGTTAGTAAAATTTGGGCTGAAGCAAGCCTTCCACTAATGGCTTATGGCCGAGATTCAACATAAGGATGGGGTCCAAAACATAAATCCAATAATTTTCCTAACTCACACACTAGTCCACTAAATTATTAATCCCCACATCTCCTATATGTCATTGGGCTTTCTATAGGTTACTATTAACTTATCCGAGTACTTTTAACAAAAATTTCACATGCCTAAATTAAATACTCACCCATAATTATAATTCAATTAATTTCCTTGATCTCGATTAATTCCATCCTAACGGAGATATTTATAAAATTCGAAGGCAAGCATTCTACCACATTCCTAACTGCAATCATATGTATTAATATATGTAACTTCCTATACCCACTAGTTAATAATTAAGGTTCCTACATAGGTAGAAATTAAATGTAGTATTTTTCCTTTTTAACTAGCGTCTTGACTCTTTTAAAATAGGCACATACACTCACCTATATTGTTATCATAAAATAATTTTCCTTCTTAACTTAATTCCACTCTATACTTCAATTTAATTTGAATTTCATGCATGCTTTACATTCCTAATTATAATTTACAGAAGTCCCTAATTATGCAGGATGTTACACACACACACATACAATGCCAACACTATCACGTGCGCGCACGGGACATTTACCCATTTTGCCATAGTAACTAATACTATTTATCAGAATGCCACTATTTAGTCAAATTTTTCCAAAATACCACGTCACAAATTCTCTACACCAATACACAAGTACTGTTTGGACATGTAACACCCTGTTACCGGACCGGTGTGTTATTATCAATTATGATATTAAGCGCATTTACAATCAAAGCAGTTATTTGAAATTTCAGGAAAAACTTTTTCTTTTTAATATCGTTTGCCCTTTTATTTACATCTGTGATCATTACTCAAAACTCAGCAGAATTATTAATCAATAAGCTTAGTACCATACAACTTCCATTTACAGCTGCTAAGTGGTTCCCATAAACCAACAAAGCTTAAAACTCATTTTATCCATGTTTAACACTGAATGCCTTCTTCTTTTTAATATGTTATATATCTCTTCGTTGGATTTGCGTGGGTTCAAACCGCACTCAATTTGGAGCACCGTAGCTTAAGTTATGAACTTTATAAGAAAGTGGTGCTGAGCCCCCAGGGTCCGGTGCGAATAGCGCCAAACCGACGCCAATAACACCAAACTGACGCGAATAGCACCATGAAGCAGAGGATTTCCAGAATTCTGGCAAGAACAGAGACAACCTGGCGCAAATAGGGCCAGAAATACGTCCTTTCCATGTACGTTGGCGCGATTAGTACCACCACGGCGCTAATAGCGCCACAGGTCTGGAGACAGACACCAAAATAGGGCAATACGACCTACTTTGGTATTTTACCCATAACTTGAGTTATACTAAACCAATTTACATGATCTTGGTCTTGTTGGAAAACTAAAAGAAAGATCTATAACTCCCAAGAAGGCCAAGGACTCCAATTCTATCATATAGGATATGAAAATTGGGCAGGACTTTATTTATATTTTCAACAATTACCAATTTTCCAATCATGTACCTAATCAATTATCATCCCAATATTTACTTGACTATTTCACAACTCAACACATTCAATAGGTCATTGACCCTTGCATCAATTATACACCTCCATAAAATATTTTTACAACAACTAATTCTTAAACATAATCCAAGTGGCATGGACACGCCCCATGCTCACCCATATCCAAAATGATAAAATGAGGCATATACAATTGGATTCCAAAATACAACTAATAATCAAGAGACTTAGGATTACATATGAACAAAAAAAGCATGGTAAATACCACTACATGCAATACCATGTTCATATACTAAGTCCTCTACACAATGAATGTCAACAAAATATAGAAATATCTCAAAATGGCATATGAATCTCATGCATTGAAATCTATCTCCACCACTAGGTGGGCTTCTTGCCCGAAGCTCCAATGTGCTCACCTGAACCTGAAATGGTGCCCCAAAGAAGGGTGAGATATACATATATATCTCAATAAACCAATGGCACTAGAGGGTCACTTTTTCCAGTGGCTCACTCAATCTGCATGCAATGATACATAATGAGCAGTATAATATAAAAAATCATATCACAACCGAACACAATCCAAGAACATCCACTAAAGGATTCATTCAAGGAGCCCATCAAACTTCTCCCGGGACGCTTCCTGGCGCATCTCCCATGGTTGAGAGACTCCATGGCAAACCCAACTGGAACTCCCAAGGAGACCTATCCAGCGGAAGTCCCACGTTTGGAGCTCCCTAGTGCCGCTCCCAGAGACGACTCTACGGCAAAACCCGACTGGAACTCCCCAAAGGAGCATAAAGTGGCGAAAGTCCAAACCAACACATCTACTGGTCAGAGATCACAATTACAATAACACACAACATGCCACACACATGTCAATCAACATACAATAATGCATGAACATACTATTGCACATATTATCAAAGAACACACATTCAACCATCACCCCCAACTTGGGCATGGTGGAACACACAAGGGGAATAACCCTAGTTCCAAAAGTTTACTTCTAAGAACTCCTCAAGCAATGCTCTCAAACGTTAGCTCCAAGCTCAATCAGCCTCTATCGAATCCTTGAGAGGTAACCTACAATGATCATACAACAATGATCGTCAACAACTCAATCACAAGTCACAATGATTCTACAACCCACAACAAACCTCACCATTTAATCACACACTGTCAAACCATTACACATACTCAATGGGAACCTTTCCACAATTTCTCTCAAATGTGCTTATATAATCAATAAGTAAAGACCATGGTTCCTAGGGATTTTTCAATGATTATATCATGCTTTAACCTTCCATTTTCTTCCATAATTGATTACACCAATCACCAACACATAAGTCCAACAACCATATTTATGACCCCAACAACAAAATCCCCTCAATTTTGCCTAAGTTACCAATTCAAATCACAATAAATTTTATTGATTCAATCATCATCATTTATCATTGTGAGCAATAAATTCCAAAGGGACACTACCATTAAAGATCTCCAACTACATCAACCAACATACCCTCATTCAATGTTCATCAATTTTATGATCTCTTAAATAACTCAATGAAATTGTAAATACTTACTACAAATGGACTCTCAAGCACCCTAGGAGTGGTTTCCAAGCACCAATGCAAGAGATGAGAGCCTCCAAGCTCCCACACACCACCTAGGTCGGAAATATTGGAGGGAGAAGATCTCTTCACACACCACACCCCACAAGATGCACTCAAGATGAAAGTCACTCATAAGAGGATGAGGAACAACTTTGTGGTTGAAGGTTTCTCCTAAAAGTGGCTAGAAAATGAGATGGTAATTCAAAGCTTTCAAATGCGACAAAAATGTGTTCCTTGGTGTTTTTGGAGAGGGTGATCGAAGGTAGGAGAGAGAGAAATCAGATGTTGGACTCAAAATGCTCTCTTTCACATGTGTTTCAATTCATTTAAGTGGGAAGTGGATCCCACGTGTCACTTAACTCACTTAACACATCCATTTTAATTCACTAATTTCACAATCCATAATTTTTATCCAAACTCCACATGTTTTTATTTCCTAAAATATTAATTCCTTTTTTGCACTTACTGGTGCAATTATACTGCCGTATTTTATCCGGTAAAATCACTATTCATCCAAATTTCTCAAAATATACCTACGAACTCCAAATTTCTTAGTGAATCCATTTCCAGTATTATTTTTCTCAAATTAAACTCTGATTTATCATTTCATGGTACATTATTTTCACCATTGGCATTTTCTCTAAGGTAAAGCCAATGAGCATTTTCTCTAAGGTAAAGCCAATGAGCATTTTCTCCTAATATTTGAAGGGTAATAGTTTTCTCATGCACTAGGAGATACCTATTATCTCCTACAGACTCATTTATGCAGGTGTGGTCCACTTTCAAGGAGAGAGAGAATAGAGTGGGACCCATCTTGAATTTGTGTATGTAGGAGATAAATTCTGTTTGGGGAAGGATATTGTAACAACCAATTAGTGTTACTACCAATCAATTTCATCGTTAGATCAATTATGTTGATCCAACAGTTATATTTATTTCTATCTTTGTATGGTTATAATTTTTCATATTTAATATTTTATATTTATTTTCACATCTATATGGTTATGATTTTTCATATTTAATGCATTCACATTAAATATGGAGAATCATAACCATACAAAGATGGAAATAAATATAACCGTTTGATTAACATAATCGATCTAACAGTAAAATTGATTGATAGTAACTTTGATAACTTTGATAATAACATTAATTGTTTGTTACAATATCTTATCCCATATTTTTTTATATAATATAAGAATAATAAATCTCATATTTGAATTGCTAGTTTTATCCTAATATGTTGCTAGGTAGTTATTGGTAGAAAATGTGGGACCAGTGTCCAAAACAACTATATACTTTCTTTGATAAGATATAAAAAAATATTAATTAAGGGTATCGATCGTTGCAATTGGAGTCAAAGTCGTGGTTGCACTATGATCCATTCCTTGCTGCGAAAGCCAAACTTCATTAAAGCTTCTCGAGCACGGAATTGTGTGATATAAATACATTCTTCTTTTTCACCCAACTCACTCATCAAACTTCATTAAAACTTTTTTTTTTTTTTTTTATATCCAAAGTGCACAAAAACAAGTTTGATACTCACACGACGATGACTTTCCTCTCAGCCATATTCTGCTGCTTCAAGTCCAAGGAAGATAAAAACTCTGCGGTGGTGGTGGAAGCTGATTCCTTATCACGAAAACCCGAGGGAGATCCTCAGCCATCTTCAGCTCCTATTGTTGTTTCCTATTTCCCAGTTAATTCTCACCCTTCTCGCTTGTAGTCCATCTAATAATTTGTTGCTGCAAAACTTGTATTCACAATTTGTGGCAATTAATGGACGACAGGACTGAAATTATTGAGGCCAACCTTGCCTTTGAGAGTTGAAATTCATGGGAACTCCTCTATCCTTTATACTCCTCCGATCCCTTTATGTATTTTTGGATCGGAGTGTGCATTGTACTCGTTGTTTTGTTGAACTTTTTCAGCGAATTTTAATTATAAGGTAACCCAATTTTTATGGTGTGCATGACAATTTTGGCATGTTCTTTCGGAGAATTTTTGTTTTGTTTTTTTTGTTTTGTTTTTTTGTTTTTTGTTTTCTATTCTAGAACCCACAAATGAAGTAGCTGAAAAAATTAATTTTTTTTTTTTTTTTAATTTAAACGCAGGTTTTAACCCGCAAATGGGGATACACATGGTTAATTTACAGGGTAGGGGTAGATGGTGGCAGTACAACTTGCTGGGTTTGTTTTGATGAATCTTGGTTTAGTAAGTGCAAAGAGTTTTTGGTCTTTGTTTGATGCTGGTTTGAGTGAATTAGCAGTTACTTTCTGTTGCAGCGAGCATGAATTGAGGATGTAAAAGGAATGATGTTGAATGAGAAATTATAGTGTATACAGAAAGAGCTTGATAAAAAAATGCCATGTTCGTGGGTGATGAAGCTATGAGTAGGCAACTCGTAATTGCAGGGCTTGGAGTGTTACTTACTATAAGCATTAGATTAGAAAGGGGGGCAGAGCCAAAGCATTTTGATGCAGAATCATATCCATTTTACCTGTTTAACTCTTTTGGTAAATTATATAACAATCTAATGCGAGTGAAATGCATATAAAAAGTGTGTGCATTTTAGTCGTGCACTCTATGCGCGATTTGTGTAAAAATCAAAATATGCTCTAATGTTGAGCTCTACAAGACGCGCATGGAGGCGTACACAATTTGAATGTGCACTATAAGATGTGCATTTTGTATTGCGCTAAACAAATTAAACTAATAAAATATTTGTGTATTTGCATCGTATTGGTCAAAAGGCCCGCAACCTGCCAACAAAGATGGACACAATTAGATAAGGGTTTGGTCTATATCCCATAAGGGCAGGGATTCAAATCATCTCATTAGCTGATGTGAGAACTTTGTTAGTGAAATGATATGTAATTTCTCCCAAAAATTTTCAAAGAGATTGAGAGGTCTTTTCTGACCTTGGTGAGATATTGGTATCTAATCCCACTTAAATTATTTTTAACAAAAAAAAAAAAAAAAACTCAGAACCAAAGTATTTAGAGTTAGAAACAAAGGGCCTGTTTGACTGTGTTTTAGTTTTTTTGTTCTTAAAACTGTTTTGTAGAATAATTATGGAAACAGTTGTTTTCTGTGTTTTTTTTGTTTTGAAAGTTAAAAACCAAAATAGAAAACAAAAATAACTCAGACACGTTCTCTAAATTTGATTCTAAAAACAAAAAAATAGTTATAATTTTTAAAATATTTTTTACAAAACAAGCCTTACCAAATGAGTTTTTTTATTTTTTTTATTTTGAAAACTAAAAAATTGTTTTTAAAAACAGTAATCAAACAGAGCCAAGTAAAGGAGAAATAATTCTCACTCTTTTGTTGCTCATGGGTCCCTGGACCAACTCCGGCTCTGTTTGTTTCTCTCCTTCTCTACGTCTCTTTGTTTCTCTCGGTGCTTAGTAATGATCGTGGTGTTAAGAAACTCAAATGGAGCGTCTGAATTTCATTTTAAGATTACTAGTTGTCTTGACATCATGGAAAAAAACCATTACTTAACATCATGACTAATTCAAATTCAATCCACAATATTTCTAAGTTATTTTATCACCATCAAAGCATATTATGTTAATTCCATTGGTTCAACAAACCACAAAATTAGCTAAATGTTTCTAAATCTTTGAAAAATCTATAAAATCCTACATCTCTTTTAATAAAATAAAAAAATAAAACCTACTAATGTATAATGACCTTCAAAGAATTAGATGAAGGTAACTTATCGATCACTTCTATCTTAGTTTGGTCCACTTCAATCCCCTTTAAGGAAATCTTGTGGCCTAAATATGAATTCTTGTACCACAAATTAGCATTTTCCCCAATTTAGAATTACTTAATGTCCCTTCATCTATGAAATTTTTAATTGTGCAAACAACTATCAAAAGAGCATCTAAAAATGGAACAATCATCCATCAAAATCTCAATATAGTACTTAATAAAATTAGAACAGATAGCCATCATACACCTATAAAAAAATTGGGCATTATATAAAGGGTTTTATTAATCTCATGTTAAAGGAGATAAGTTATCTTATGTCATAGAGACAAGCTTGTGGGCTCCACCACCTAAAAAAAAAAAGGTGGCACAGTTATCGAAGGGTGTGTAGGAAAGAAACTTATCACATGTAGTATGAGAGTAGTTTTTCCCTTGTATAAAACAAAAGGCAACCACATGTATGGAAAAAGTACAATTATGGCATGTAATACTGGATTTCTATTCAAAAAGTACAATTATGACATGTAAAAGTGGATTTCTCTTTATTTGCAGGGCCAATGACATTTACATGGGAGACTTTATCTTACTCTCAGTTAAGTTTATGATCTCTTACTACCTCTCTTCTTATTGTTGGATTAAAATTATATTAACAGTTGTCATTTGATGCAAAATTCATTTTTCTCTCTTGAATCACTTTCTCCACTTTCTCTTTCTATCACATTATGCTGGCCACTATCTAATGGTTATAAAAGAGATAATAAGATATGATAAATTTAGTTGGTGGTAAATATAACATTTCACTATTTACATATACCCGAAATATCCATCCAAATCTTAACATTTGATTAATAAAGGGAATTGGGAAGTCTTACAACTCAAAAAGTAAATAAAATGGATTCATTCATTTCTAAAGAGGTCTGAACTCAAACAATTAATTCATTACAATATGAGCTATCTTCCAAAGATACAGACTAGAAAGAAAAAGAGTAAAACAACTGATAGCATGACAAAACAACTAACTAAGGTTAAGTTAACTAACTAAAGTAAAATAACTAACCAAAGGAGTGAAAAGAGTCTAGTTAAAAAAAATAAAACTTTACTAAATCCTATTACTCCCCCTCAAGATGGACAGTGGATATCCAACACTGCCATCTTGGACGATAGAGGAAAAAACAAAGAAGAAGGTAAAGCCTTAGTAAACAAGTCTGCAAGTTGGTCGTGTGATATAATGGGCATTAACTTGATGCGGACAGAAGTGACCTGTTCTTGCATAAAGCGGTAGTCTATCTCTATATGCTTCATTCGCTCGTGGAAGGTTGGATTCGAAGCAATACGAACAGCCGCTTGGTTGTCACAAAGAAGAAGAATGGGTGAGTGAGATGAAACTCTAAGATCAGATAAAAGTTGGGACAACTAACATAACTCATCTGTTGTGACAGCCATAGCTCGATATTCAGCTTTGGCTGAGCTCTTGGAAATTGTGATATGCTTTTTAGCTTTCCAAGAAATTAAGGAGTCTCCTAAAAGGACACATAAGACAATTATAGACTTCTTAGAATCTGAACAGCTTGCCCAATCCGCATTAGTAGAAGCCTTAAGTTGTAGAGCAGTAGAGGAATGAAAAAACAAACCCTGACCTGGATGTCCCTTAAGGCAACGCAACAAATGATGAACAACATAAAGATGTGGTGTACTTGGATTGGAAACAAACTGACTTAACCTATGCATAACATAGGTAATATATGGTCCAGACAACGTCAAATATAACAACCTGCCAATTAGATTTCTATACTGAGTGACATCTTGGAGAGAATCACCATCTAAATTGTTAAGAATCAACTTGGAGTCAATTGGAATAGTCGTAGGCTTAGAAGCTAGAAAACTAGTGTCTTCCAAGAGTTGCAAGGTGTAGTGTCTTTGAGACAACACTATCCCTGTTTCAACACGAGCAATCTTCACTCCTAAAAAATACTTTAGAGGTCTCAATTCTTTAAATTAGAACTTAGAACTCAGAACTGACTTCATGGACTGAATAGCCCAATCCGAAGGTTCAGCAAGTAGAATATCATCTACATAAACAAAGACAACAATAAATCTGAACCTGATCCTCTCATGAAAAGTGAATAATTAGACTTGGGCCATGTGAAACCACTAATAGAATGCCATTGCCGATGCTTGCCTTAAACCATATAAGGCTTTATGAAGTTTACACAGGTTTAGCACCTCAAGTGTAACAGCCAGTTGTACACCGGTATTGTTAACATTGATTATGATATTAAGCATAGTTATAATCACATTAATTTATTTAAAATACGAGTAAGCTTTTTCCTTTTCATTACGTGAGCAATTGAAAAGAATTTAAAACGTAATGATATAAATCTCACTTTTACGGTTTTCCTATAACTGAGTATAATGTTTTCTCATCACTATACGCAACCTACTTATCATTAATCTCTCAACTTTTAGTATGTTAAACTAGACTCAATTATCTTTCCAATAAGGTATCACATGCCTCAATTGAAGTTCTCTAGCTCCGGGTATAACTGTTTGAAGTTGGACAAGCAATACTGCTAGCCAAACCAAAACAGAGCATCAAACCTCCCTCACCATTTCTATAATTCTGGACGATTTACTAAACCAATTACTCTCAAATTTTTATACAATATAATAGACACCTTGAGTTTAATTTGATGTATTATAATCCTAATTTGAGTAAGAATTGAGGGAGAAACAATTTTTGGAAGTGAGGGACCCGAACAGCCGCTGCACTTGACCAATTTGGGCAGTTTTCACGCTTTCGGAATTAGAGGACGCTACACAGCTTCAAATAGTACCAAATTTTGACACAATATAGCTGACATCTCAACCTTTAAAATGGTATATGGTAAGTCCCAATTGCACCCATGTGGAGGGAAATATGTCCTTCCAGATTTGGCCTAAAAACTTCTCATTTATTAGAAATTTCGACGACATCTTCTTTGTTTATTTGACTTATCCCACTGATAAACCCTTAGTTCATCAGGTTCTTAAGCATGAATTAGTATCAATTTGTGTGATTAAAAGGATGGAATAGAGGTTAATGTCCTAGAAAGTCCTCAAATACAAGTTCTGAAAGTTTTGTTGAAAATTTACACTGTTCTTGTAGGGAAATGAAGCTCAAAGAAGCAAATGAGAGAAGGAAGAAGATTCTGAAGAATGAGAAAATGCTAAGTGGTGAGCGCTAAAACGTCCACAGCGAACGTTTTAGCGCGCTGCTACATAATGAAGCCAAAAATTGCTGGTGCCGAGCGCTAAAACGTCCAATGCAAAGGTTTTAGCGCTCTACTGTTGGAAAAGATTCTGGTCTTGAACGCTAAAACGTCCAATGCAAGGGTTTTAGCGCTCTGATGTGTAAAAAGATTCTGGTCTTGAACGCTAAAACGTCCAAGTAGAATGTTTTAGCGTTGAAGACAGTTAAAACCAGTTGGGCATCCGTCAAAGTTGAGCGCTAAAACGTCCAACAGGGAACGTTTTAGCGTGCAAGTCAGTTTTTGGTTAATTTTCAGTTGTAATTTGAAAACTATAAAAGGCAAGGGGCCTTCACATTTGAACATATCCTATCTCAGATTCTCTGATCTGACTCTTCACTCTCTCTGACTTTCCAAATTCTTTAGGATTTAGTTCTTGTAATAGTTAGTATATTTTATGTAATTGTAATTGAAGATTGAAGACTCAACCATCATGACAATGGAGTTTGATCTTTCCTCTTCTCTTGTTTATTCTTTTATTATGTCTGAGTAGAGTGCTTTGTAGTCTGATTGAATGGAACTCAAGGATGAATTTATGAATGGTTGATTGAATATTATGATTATCTTTTATGTGATGATATGAAATTGTTTTCATTAATTCTTTCCATTAAGGGAGTAGTGTAGAACATGAATGTTTACATTGCTTCTGTAACTAGCAATTTCATCATCAGTGTTCTAGTATTCAAGGGATTGATGCTAGGACTCTGATGTAATCTTAAAATCTTAGTGTTTAATGTATGTATTAAGAAGGGAATCACCAAGGGATTGAGGTTCTTGATTAATGTATCAATCAGGATAGTAAGGGATTACATCTTGATGATAAGAAAAAGGTTGATTGACATCACATGAAAGATAATTCAGAATAGGATTGATTTCTATATAAGTTCATGCTTGAGGGACATTGATTTCTGACTACTTCTTTTTAAAATTATAATTCACATTTTATTTATTTTATCAAGTTTTAATACAATTCAAATTTCTGGTGACAATTATCAATGCAATCGATAATTCTTTGTTTGATTCAACTTAAGTATATATGGTTAGTTGGTGTTTGAACACAAATCCTCGTGGGAACGATCTTTATTTATCATTTTATTACTTGTACGACTAGTACACATGCCAAAGTTGCAACAAGTTTTTGGCGCCGTTGTCGGGGATTTGTTCTTCAACATTGACAGACATCATTAATATTTGAGATTGAATCTTTTATTTTTCAGCAATTTATATTTTTGTGTGAATTTTTGTTCAATTCCAATTCTGGTGTATGCGAGGTACTATTGATTCAAACTCTCTGTTGTTTGACCCAGAATTAGAAAGGACAATTAGGAAGAACAGGAAGGCAGCAAGACGAAGACAATTACAAGAAAGGGGTGAATCTAGTGTGACAGTTCAAGAAGAAGTCATGGCAGAAAATCATGAGCCACCATCACAAAGGACACTGGGAGATTACATGACTCCCATTGTCATTCCACCGATTGGGAGTGTTGTTCGACCTATAGTGGAGCCCAACAATTTTGAGTTAAAACCTGCACTAGTACAATTGGTGCAGAAGGAACAGTTTGCTGGAACCAGTGCAGAAGATCCATACCTGCACATTGAAAATCTCTTACTGTTGAGTGATACGGTGAAGATCAATGGTGTGACCAGAGATGCTATTCTGTTGAGGTTGTTCACTTATTCACTGAAGGATGATGCAAGAAGATGGTTACAATCATTACCTCAAAGGAGTATCACAACTTGGGATGATCTGCAGACCAAGTTCTTGGCCAGATTCTTTTCAGCATCCAAGAGGGCAAAATTGAAGGATGAGATTACAGGGTTCAAGCAAAAAGAGTCAGAGTCTATCTATGAGGCTTGGGAGAGGTTCATGACACTTTTAAGGAAATGTCCACAACATGGAATCAAAGTGTGGAATCAAGCAGCAATATTTCTCCAAGGGTTGACAACCAATACAAGGACATTGGTGAATGCCACAGCTGGAGGTTCATTAACAACCAAGACTCCTCAGGAAGCCCTTAACATATTTGAATCTCTGGCATCTCAAGAGTTTGACAATGCTCCGGTGAATGACAGAAGAACGGGAATTATAAAAATAGATGGTTATGATGCTTTGTTAGCCAAGAATGATCAGATGATGCAAATGCAAAAACAACAAAACAGTTGGATGCTCTCACTAAGCAGCTATCTTCTCATAAGGTTGCTTTTGTAGATACTAATTCTGTGTGTGCAATTTGTGGGAAAAACCATGTTACAGATGATTGTGATTATGGGGGATCTGTTGAACAAGCAGAAGTGAATGGGGGTATGGTATGATCAGAGGAACCATAACAACCAGGGGAGAAATTTGTATGTTCCACCATGGAAGAATAAGAATCAACACCCAGGGTTCAGTTACAGTTCCAATCATCAGTTGAATCCTCCACTGCATCCTTCTCCATCACATTCTTCACAACAAGGTGATACCTCTGCATGGGAGAAAGCTTTTTCCCAGTTATCTAAGACGACTCAAGACTATATTCAGGGGTCAAATTCTTTTAGAGAAGAAACTTCTGCATTCATGTAAGAGACAAAAACATCATTCAGGAACCAGGAAGCATCCATCAGGAATTTGGAGACCCAAATTGGTCAGTTGTCCAGACAAATATCTGAGAGACCACAGGGAAAGTTCCCTGGTGATACAATGGTAAATCCAAAGGAGCATTGCAAGTCCATCATTACAAGAAGGGGGCTTGTGCTTCAACCGGTTAACAAGAAAGTGGAAGAGAAGAAAGTGAGAGAAAAGAAAGATGAGGAAGAAGTTGTTGTTGAAGATGTTGTAGTTGAAAATGATTAAAAAGAAAAAGTTAAGGAAGATAAGAAAGAAGATGAGGTAGCTGTGGAAAACAATTATTCCCCCAAGAAGTTGATGAAGTGGGAGAAGAAGAAAATGACTGACAAGCAGGACCAGCCAGTTAATCTATCTCCATATGCCAAAGTTCTTTATCCTCAGAGGTAGAAGCAAGAAATCCAGAAACAACATTATGCAAGGTTTTTGGATGTTTTCAAGAAACTACAGATCAACATTCCATTTGCTGAAGCTTTGGAGAACATGCCTCACTATGCAAAATTCATGAAGGATCTTCTGTCTAAGAAGAGGAAGTTGAAAGATGGTGAGACTGTGGCTTTAACGGAGGGATGTAGTGCCCTGATTCAGAAGAAGCTTCCTCCAAAGTTGAAAGACTCAGGAAGTTTCAGCATCCCTATTTCCATTGGAGATGTGGAAGTAGGAAAAACACTTTGTGATTTGGGGGCCAGCATAAATTTTATGCCATTGTCTGTCTATAGAGCTTTGGGGATTAACAAGTTGAAAGATACTAATGTTATTCTGCATCTAGCAGATAGATCAATCAAGAGACCAGAAGGGGTGGTAGAAGATGTTTTGGTCAACGTGGATAAGTTCATTTTCCCTGTGGATTTTGTTATACTTGATATGGAAGAGGAGGATACCGAAAGTCCTTTACTCCTAGGGAGGCCATTCTTAGCCACTGCAAGATCCTTGATTGATGTTGAACAAGGGAAGTTGATGTTAAGAGTGAATGACGAAATAATTACCATAGATGTGTTTGAAGCTATTAAACTTCCTGTTGATGTGGAGGATTTTTTAAGAATTGATATCATACAGGAGGTTGTGGAAGAAGTGATAGGAGAAGAAAGCTCTTTACTTGAGGAGGACAAATTCAAGGAAGGGACAAGTGTGGAATATTATAAGGAGGAACCGGAAGTTGAAGAGCTGGAAAAGAAAGTTGATGATATCCCTAAGGGAGCATCCAAGGTGGAACTGAAAGAACTACATTCAAATATCAAGTATGTGTTTCTTGGAGATGATCAAACTTACCCAACCATTATCAATGCATTGTTGTCTGAAGGGGAGGAAGTGAAGTTGATTGAGGTGCTCAAAAAGAACAAGACAGCCATGGGCTGGTCATCTTCAGACCTTAAGGGTATCAACCCTTCCTTCTGCACTCATAAGATATTGATGGAAGAGGAGGTTAAACCAGTGAGGCAACCACAGAGAAGACTCAATCCTACTATGAAGGAGGTAGTGAGGAAGGAAGTAGTGAAGTTGCTTGATGCTGGAATGATCTACCCTATCTCAGATAGTGCTTGGGTGAGTCCAGTTCAGACGGTGCCTAAGAAAGGAGGAATGACTGTCGTGAGGAATGAGAATAATGAATTAATTCCCACAAGAACAATCACTGGCTGGAGAATGTGCATTGATTACCGGAGACTCAACAAAGCAATCCGGAAGGACCATTTCCCTAGTCCTTTCCTAGACCAAATGCTAGAGAGATTGGCAGGACATGTTTTCTACTGCTTCTTAAACGGATACTCAGGCTACAATCAGATAGCTGTGGCTCCAGAAGATCAGGAGAAAACTGCATTTACTTGCCCATATGGAATCTTTGCAAACCGGAGGATGCCTTTTGGCTTATGCAATGCACCAGCAACTTTTCAAAGGTGTATGCTTTCCATATTCTCCAACATGGTAGAAAAATGCATTGAAATTTTTATGGATGATTTTTCTGTATTTGGTCCTACTTTTGATGCATGTCTAGAAAATTTGGATAGTGTCTTACAAAGATGCCAAGATTTTAATCTTGTGTTGAATTGGGAGAAGTGTCACTTCATGGTGACAGAGGGTATTGTTTTGGGACACAAGGTGTCCAACAGAGGGATTGAAGTGGATAAAGCCAAAATCTCTGTTATTGAGAAACTGTCCTCTCCCCTAAATGTCAAAGGTGTGAGAAGTTTTCTTGGTCATACAGGGTTTTATAGACGCTTTATAAAAGACTTTTCCAAAATTGCAAAACCATTATGCAAGTTGTTAGGGAAGGAGCAAGAGTTTGTGTTTACTTATGACTGCCTGCATGCATTTAACATTTTGAAAGAAAAGTTGATCACTGCACCAATAATCATGGCACCTGATCTTTCACTGCCTTTTGAGTTGATGTGTGATGCAATTGATTATGCTGTGGGAGTAGTGCTAGGCCAAAGAAAGGACAATTTATTGCATGTCATTTACTATGCCAGTAAAATTCTTAATGGGGCACAAAAGAATTATGCTACTACAAAAAAAAATTATTGGCTATTGTGTATGCATTTGACAAATTTAGGTCATATTTGCTAGGGTCAAAGGTTATTGTTTACACTGACCATGCAGCTTTGAAGTATTTGTTAACTAAGCAGGATGCTAAGCCCAGGTTACTCCGATGGATGTTACTTCTGCAAGAGTTTGAAGTGGAAATTAAAGATAAAAAGGGAGTTGAAAACTTGGTGGCTGATCACTTATCCAGGATCACAAAGAAAAATCTGCAAGAAGGACCGGATGTGGTGATTAAAGAAGAGTTTCCTGATGAGCAAATACTGGCCATAAGTATTGTTTCCAAGTTGGTGCAGTATCAAGTCTTGACAATTAATACTCCACCGTGGTTTGCTGATTTCACAAATTATAAAGCTGCTGGAGCAATGCCTAAAGATTTCACATGGCAACAGAGGAATTTTTTTTTTGCATGATGTGAGGAGAACATCTGGGATGACCCATACATCTTCTATAGGTGTTCAGATGGGGTAATCAGACGATGTATACCAGAGGAGGAACAAAAAAATGTCTTATGGCACTATCATGTATAACACCTCATTTTTCTAATATATATTTATATATGATAAAGTTGATTAAAAGGGTAGGATTAGTGAAAATCCGAAAATTAGAGTCAAAATACATAGAAAGGGCAAAATGGTAAATTACCAAACACGTGTCCCTAGGCAGGAAAAATTGAGTAGAAGGTCTCAAATGACAAAAATAATGTCGGAAATGGATTCAGGATGAAAAATCAAGCGGATAGGAAAATTTGGGAAAAATTGATGAATAGTGATGTTACCGGTGTAAAAAATACTGCGGTATAATCGCACCAATAAGCGTGAAAATTTTATCAATATTTTTAGGAAACAAAAAAATGAAATGAACCAGAAAAATACGTAGATTATGAATTTGTAGTTGAAATTAGTGATTGATGAAAGTTAAATCGCGTGTGGGACCCACCTAAGGAATAAAGTCACTTAAGTGAGTCATGAAACCCATTTTCCCTCACTTTTCTCTTTCTTCCCTCTCTTCTCCTTCCCGTGAGCGCTTATCCATGGAAGCTTAGGGCAAGAAATTTTCTTGCCTTCTTCCACACAACCAACCCACTAAATCACAAAGGTCCCAACATCAAAGTTGTTTGTAGTGAGATTGTGAGTGCCTTTCCTTTCTTGAGAGAGTCTTGGAAGTGAGTTTGTGAAGAGATCCTCCTCCACCTCCCTTGAGCGAATTTGTTAGTATATGGATGTCCTAGAGACAATCTTTTGATTAGATTAGGACATATGTGGACCTTTTATATTGTCGCAAATAAATAAAAACATTCTTTATCCTGTTTCATATTTTGTCTCAATATTATTGTTAATATATTATATGAGTAACTGGATAAACCCCTTGGAATAGAATATGTATCTCTTGAGTATCTGTGATGAGATCACGAACATGAGGATTCAAGGATACCACACGTTTATTCCTAATTTTATGTTCCTAGTCTAGAGACACTGAGAATGGGGATCAGTGATCTCGGGTAAGACTAGCACGACTTATCTACTTGTATTTGGATACAAGGTAAAGACCTCATGTGCTACATATATGGAGATGTCTTAGCTAAAGTCGTGGGTGAACCTATAAGGGTATAGCTCGCACTGAACAGACCCACAAGGAGACTCTATGAGGAAATCTCCTAGATAGTATCATTAGAGTAGTCTCTTTATTTTTGGGTATGTCTTTCCTTAGACCAGAAGTTATTACCTAGAATGTGTTCTAGAAGGCATGCTTTGATTGTATACCTCGTTTTCCTGAAACATGGAGTCTCATAGGTACACTGTTGGGCTTGTCCTGAAAGAGCACAGGGCTAGGGTGATAAGCTAAAGGAATTCGTCAAATCTCTGTGAGAGATTAGGTTATCTGTAAACCGGAGAAATCAGGATGACATTTACTGGGACTCGGGAATCTATGCATAGTAAAATAGATCATGAGATGATCTGCCTTTAGAGTCAGTAAATTGAAGATTCCCTCTTTCGAATAAAGCTTACCCTAAACCGCGAGGGTTGATACGTTTCCTTACCCTAGGTTTAATGGGAAGGTAACCGAGACGAAAGGAAATATATACGGTAACCAAATATGTGTAATAGGATGATCAAGTCATTAATCTAACTAGCTCTGGGGCAACAAAGCATTGCTAGTGTTGTGTGTTGTCATTAAATAGGTTGTGGGCTTGTTGGGCCCGAGCCCATTTATGTCAGGGGCTATGTTGAACCTAATGGGTCACACACTAACACCTTATTGTCATGATGATCTAGCATTAAAGGTATTGGGCCTAATAATGGTTGTTAGCCCAAGAAGAAGTTTGGAAGCTCACCTAAAGGGAAAATGGCACATGGATCATGTAATGGGCTTGGATGGTCCAAGACATTACTAATTAATTTAATTGGTTAAATTAATTATCAAATATTTAAATTTTGAATTTTGAATTTGAAATTTGAAATTTGAAATTTGAAATTCGAATTTGAATTTTGAAATTCGAATTTTGAATTGGAAATTTGAAATTTGAAATTTGAATTTTGAAATTTGAAATTTGAATTTGAGTTTTGAAATTTGAAATTTGAATTTGAAATTTGAATTTGAATTTTGAATTTGAATTTAGAATTTAAATGTTTGAACATTTGAATTTAAATGTTTGAATTCGAATTTGAATTGGCTGTGAAAAGTTGTTTCATAACAAAAGGATAAGATGAGATCTTGTTGAAACAAATCCCTTGTATCAAGAGGAGATCTTTGGAGATCATCCAAGGCTGAATGGGGCGCCACTTTTGATTGGATATGAGTGTCATCTTGTCAATCAAACAAGCTCCAATCAGATTTGGTTGTTGAGAGAATCAGTGAGCTAGTTGGTTCAAACTTGAATGCAACTGCTCAACGTATCTGGACCCCTTTTGGGGCTGAATTGTGCGCATAGATAGGATGGTCATATGATGACCATTAGGTCAGAATCTTGACTAGATAAAGACCTAGTCTCATGAGGATTCAAAGTGGAGGTTGTTGGAAATTTTGAATTGCAACAACTCCACCTTTATCTCCTCTTGTTGTGGGCCACTTTTAATGCGATTAAAAGTGAAAAATCTGAATCAACTCTCTAATTCCCTTACTCTCTTGTGCGCCAACTTGGGTAAGTTCTCCTTAGGGTTTTCACAAAAACTTCTAGCCAATTCTACTCCAATCTATGCCCCACTCTTGTGAAGTTTTCATGTTAAAGACTTCACTCTTCTAAACACCTTTACCTAGCCTCCTCCTTCACACATTGGACGCCTAGCAAGCTTGGTGTGGTGGTCAATTGGTGGCTTTTAAGAAAATGTTCTTGCATCTTGACGTAGGTGGTGTGGATCAACGTTAGACGGTTTGAACCCTTCAAACCTGACAGTGATCTCCTTGCTATTTGAATCACAAACAAAGGTAACATCATGTTGTCTTAAAGCATGAGTCTTGAATGCATGTGTAGTTCCGCTTGAAAAATTTTGTTTTTCCCTCTCACATGCTTCGGCCTTCAAAGGTCCCAACATCAAAGTTGTTTGTAGTGAGATTGTGAGTGCCTTTCCTTTCTTGAGAGAGTCTTGGAAGTGAGTTTGTGAAGAGATCCTCCTCCACCTCCCTTGAGCGAATTTGAGGTGATTGGGGAGCTTTGGTGGTGCTTTGGCTTGAGGGAAGGCTTGATTATCAATCCTAGGAACATTTGCAAGCTATTGGTGGTAAGAAATTCTTGTTTCCCTTGAGTTTCATGAAAGTCATAAAATGGATTTGGGGTTTGTTGATGTGTGATGAATGTGGGTTAGCTAGGAGCCTTTAATGGTGTTACTCCTTTGTAATTTATTACTTGTAATGAGGTATAATGATGATTTATGCAATAAAATTTATGGTGATATAGGATTTTGTAATTTAGTGAAATTGGTGGAAATTGATGAAAATGTTGGATGTGAGCATGAATTGGGATGGTTGGGAATTATTGATTGTTGGTTGGTATAAGTTAATGATGGGATTATATGATGAGTATAAGTGTTGAATTTGATTGAGAACTGATGGGACGTAAATTCGTTCCTATCTAAGCACATTTTGATGGCAAAATACCACACGTTCCCTCATCTGATGAGCAACTTCAGCATGAAAATCACTTGTTTTACACATTTGTGACAAAAACACAGTGGGAGAACGAATGGTAACGTATTCCTTTAAAATATATTAAAAGGGGAACGAACTGAGACGCATTTAATGCACCTGCTCCACTCATTTAATGCCTCTGTACACTTTGCAGGTAAAGTAGGATTAAATTCTTCTAAAAGCAGAGGTGGTGTACCAACTGAGCAGCTGGAAACGTGAAGAGCAGAGAATTAAGAGTTCTCATTGGCTGAAAAAGAAAGCACAGCATGGGAAGGTCTGCAAACAACGACTAATCATCACCAAATCCTGTTTCATTCAGCAATCTGCGCAATCTTCACACTCTGCTGCCACCGTCCCATCCCTTCATTCAAGCAACTAGCTCCAAAGGATTTACAACCTTGCCACTCCTCTTCCAACTATAAATAGGACCACCCTCACACAAAAACATCATCGAATCCTGGAGGGTTTGAAGTCCGAAAGGAAGAGATCACCTAGAAGTAGTAGTTAGTAACTTAGTTTTATTTTTACGTTATAACTATAGTTGAGTGACAACCCATCTTCTGTTTTCTGTATCAAACCTTAAGACTCCTCACGAGCATCAACCCATCCTTCTCCATTTTCTCTTTCTTTTGTAACTGTCTTTTAAATTAATATAAGTGTTTTTCTCTTCGTTCCATTCGTTATCTCTTAACTGAATCTCGGGTCTATGTCATCTCAGTTGGGAATAATTATGTTTAAACTATCAGCCATGAGCTGAACTATCTGTGGAACGAGTAAACTGTGAAACTCTTAAAGAACTGTTTTCAAAACTCTTGACTGAAGCTTTTTGTATTTCTTTGGTTAAGTAAGCTATATTCATTGTGCACCAATGGAAATTGGGTACATACTGAGAAAGGAACTTCCATAAGGAAGGGATTTCAGATAGCTTAGCCATTGGGGGAAAGTAGTTGTTATGGCAAAAACACTACTGGTCACCTTAGGAATACATGTTTTGATCCAAATTCTTCACTACAAGAGTTCTAAATCTGGGAATTGTGGAATTGGATTCATGATATGTAATTGTTTGACATTTGGACTGATTTTCTCTTGTTTGTGTAGGCACAATGTCTTCTTCTTCTCAACCAGCTCCCTCTACACAGGGGAAGAAGAGATATAAGAAGCGAGCCCGAGTGAATCAAGGAGGAGATATTGAGGCTGAGCCTACCCCACAATTTGATGCTCACTTTTGGAAGAGTGAGGAACATGAGAAACGTTATACTGACAAGACTTCCAAGAGGCCATTTGTGAGAGAAAGAAAATTCGTTCTGGAAAAGGATGAATATCCTCAATTTCAGTCTCAGCTGAAGACCAGGGATTGGGCAACTTTTGGAAAAATATTGGGTGATAGCAGCCCTAACATAGCAAGGGAATTCTTTGCTAATGCGTTTAATGGAGATCAAGGAGGCAAGAGGACCTTCACTAGCTGGGTGAGAGGAAAGAAAGTGAAGTACGATGCTCACACCATCCAAAAGCTACTGAAGATACGGTTCTGTGACTATATCAATAATGCCAGTTGTGAGTTCAGGAAGAACTGGCAGAAAATTGAAATTCCACCAAGGAGAAGTGACCCAAACTTTGAAACCTGGACCAAGATGCGGGCAGCTGAGCCTATTTTGCAGACTATAGCCAAACCTGGTGAAACTTGGGAGTTAACCAAGGATAAGGTTGCTCCTAAGTTTCTTTGGTTGAGGCATTTAAATGGTGAGGCTAGAGTCTGGTTTCACTTTGTAATCTCAAATGTCATGCCCTCTTCCAACCAGGCAGAGGTCATCCTGAAGAGAGCTGTCCTGATTCACACTATCATGACCAAGGCGAAGGTGGAACTTCCTATTCTTCTTCAGGACAGCATTTATGATATGGCTCACTCTGACAGTGACTCTGCTGCTTTGGGTCACTGTTCCTTGATTCAGCTGCTTTGTCAGAAAGCTGGTGTAGATGTTACTGATAATGAGGCACCAACTAAATTGCACCCTACAATTGATGCCGCAATGATAACAAAGCAATTGAAGATAAGAGGAGGGGAGGCCACAGGATTGACCCCTGGTAGGAAGTCAACAGCTGAGAGTGATGATGAGTTAGAAGAAAGGCTACGGTCAAGGGAGCAATGGACGGTGAATACTGACTTCCGTATGAGACATTTGCGCAGGCGTCTCCGGTTTATGCAGTACAGCCAGCACTCATTTCAGACATATATGGTGATGATGATGAAATCTATATGTAAGGCTCAGGGTTTAGATGTTATTGATTACCAGCCTGCTGTTTACCCTTATTCTGATGAGGAGGAAGCCTTTGAAGAAATTGCCCGGACTCACTATGCTGATCATGTGGATGGAGCTGCGCCTGTTGATGGTGCTACATCTTCTCATGCTACACACACTTCAGAGAGACAGCCTGTTGTTGATGCCACTACCACAGAGACCACTGCTGCTGCTGTTGATACTGGTGCCATGGATGAGGACAGGGGTATTGATCCTGAGTACAACCCCTTGCCTACTGCTGATCCAGGCTCAGATTTGATGTTTACTGATGATGAGGAGTCTACTGACTAAACTCCTCATTTTGTTTTTACACATTTTCTGTTTTTATGGTTTTATTTTGGATACTTTTAGTTACCTTTGGTATTATTTTTAATTTTGTACATTTGTTAGTACATTGAGATTCTCTGTTTGAATGATGCACTTTTGAAATAGTACTGATGCTATTTGTTGATATGTGAATGTGTTTCAGAACTCGTCAACTGCTTTTTAGATTTAAATTAGTTGTTGGGGACAGCAACGTTTAAATCTGGGAATGGGGTGTGAATGAATGACATGATTATGGTGGTATCACACAGTTGATGATGACACACAGTTGATGAGCCACAAACAGGGAAACATCTCAATCCTTTCTTTTAAATTCTTGTGAATGTAGTTTTAGGTAGTCTAGGTAGTGTTGTATATGTACAAAAGTTGGATTTAGAGTTGAGATAATGTGAACTTTATGAGGATAGGATGATCAAAGTTTTACATGATTGATCAAAAAAATTTGATGCAATTTGAAATCCTTGCATGTGTGCTAAATGATATGTTTGCATGACTCATGCTATGTGAGGAGTAGAGAGATCAGTTTGATGTATATAGAGAAATTCAAGCATGCACTCTGAACTGTGAGACATAGAGCCCATACAGAAATTTTTTTGTTCAGATAGCACTTCACTGTATGAGTAACTCTAGAACTTGCCCTGTTTCTAACTTGAAATAGTTCATGGTTTGTAAAGTGGAGTTTATAGAGGCATTTTTCTTTTGAACCAAATTTTCCTATTGCATGGAAGCCTTAAGCCTAAACTTGTTGTTATAAAACTAAGAGCCCTGCACTTATTCCAGATCCTAAATTTTCAGATTATGTGTTCAGATAAGGGGTAAGGAGGAAAGCTCTGTTGGAGAAAGGTGTTTCTGCAATGAATAAAAATATTAAGTGTTAAGTGTTGGAAATTTGGAGAAAAAGAAGAATGAAAAAGGAAAAAGGAAGTAAAGGCACAAAGTGCTTGGTTTGGAAAAGGAAAAGAAAAAGGAAATGAGGAAAAAGGGAAATCAAAACAACACAAAGTGTTGAAAGTTGGAAGAAAAGGAGGAAGGAAGTTCAAGAAAAAGAAAAGTTGTAGAAAAGGTGGTGAAAAGAGTAAATGAAAAGGAAGAAGAGAATGAGAAGGATTAAGGAGTACATAGATAAATTCAATAGTGATCCTCCTCTTATCTGAATCTGATTCATCTATCTAACCTTCTGCAACATCAAATCCTACTTTTAGCCAACTACGTGCCAAGCCATTTTCCTTCTCCTATAGAGAATCCTATCCCTAGTCAAGTCATACCATCAAAGCCTCTTTTGTTCTGCTTATGAATCACTGTCACTATGGAAAGTGAGAAGATGGGCAAGCTTATAGTAGTTTGAGTGCAGTGGAGATTGAGTGATGAGTACACCCTTAGACACTAGAGTGCAAGAGAGTTTATTCTCACAATTTTTGAGAAGTTCCAAGTGAGGGGGTGTTTTGTGTTGAAGGTCTCTGCATTTCATCTTACTGATCTGTTGAAAGTCATGTGATGAGGTTAAGCAAGTCATAGTAAAAGATAGATTGCTGGGTTGTTAGATTGTATCTTGGAAAGTTGATCTGTCATATTTCAATCCAACCTCATAAATTTCATGTGTAAAGAATCTCAAGTCTTTCTCTGTCATTCAAATCTGGGAATTGTGATGAACCATTAGTTCATCATGTTTTTTAGCAGGAATTAGGATCAAATTGTGTGATTAAATGATGAAAAAACAAGGTTAATGTCCTAAGATGTCCTCAATTACAAGTTCAAGAGCTTTATTGGAAATTTGTATGATTCTTGTAGGAAAAGCAAGCTTGAAAGGCAACTGGAGAAGGAAGAAGATTCTGGAGCTCAAGAGGAGAAAAATTGCCTAAGTGTTGAGCGCTAAAACGTCCACACTGAGCGTTTTAGCGCCCTCCTACAGGAAGAGGCCAAAACTTGCTGGTGATGAGCGCTAAAACGCCCACACAGAGCGTTTTAGCGCGCTCGTGCACTTAGAAGATGGAAAATTGCTGGTCTTGGGCGCTAAAACGGCCTGCAATAAGCGTTTTAGCGCCCTGAAGTGGAAAAAGGACTCTGGTCTCCACCGCTAAAACGTCCAAATCAAGAGTTTTAGCGTTGGAGTCAGTTAAAGTCAGTTGAGAATTCACCAAGTTTGGACGCTAAAACGGTCATTCCTTAACGTTTTAGCGTTGGAGTCAGTTAAAAGCAGTTGAGCATACGTAAAGATGGACGCTAAAATGGTCACTTATGGACGTTTTAGCGCCCACATCAGTTTTTTGTTTTTAATTGTAACACTATAAAAGGCAAAGCCTTGACACTTAGAAAAAAATCTGGATCTTGAGGGATCTGAACTTTCTCTCTCTCTCTTAAACTTTAGTCTGACGTCTCTCTAAATTCTCTTAGTGTTTAGTTTTTGTATTAGGATTTCTTTGTAATAGTTTGGAGATTGAAGACCTTCAACATGGAAATGAAGTTTGCTTCTTCTTCTCTTATCTATTCCTTAGTCATGTCTGAGTAGAGTCTTTGTAGTCTTAATGCAATAGAACTCCATGATAATATTATGTTGATCTGATTAATATGATGAAGTATTTTTCATGTGTTGATTTGAGATTTTCTGATTTAATTATTTCTATCAAGGAAGTAATATAGAATAGGGATGTTTATATGACTTCTGTATCTGATAATCTCAACATCAGAATTCTAGTACTCAAGGGATTGATGCTAGAGTTCTGATGTAATCTTAAGACTTTAGTAATTCATGCATGTATTAAGAAAGAGATCACCAAGGGATTGGGGTTTCTGATTAACGTATCTATCAGGGTAGTAAGGGATTACATCTTGATGATAAGTAAAAGGTTGATTAACATCACATGAAAAAGAATTCATCATATGATCAATTTTTTTTACATGGGTTATTATGGAGGAAAGTTGTTTTCTGACTACTTGTTGTTTTATTAATTCTTAATCCATATTTATTTTGTGTCAAATTACTTACAATCAATTTTCTGGTGACAAATTATTCATGACTTTTACAAATTCTTATCTGATTCAAATTAGTTTTCTATGGTTTATTGGTGTTTGAACACAATTCCTCGTGGGAACGATCTTTACTCATCATTTTATTATGTACGACTAGTGAACTTGCTAAACGTCCAACAGTTATGAACTTGTTGCATGTGGATATTGCCATGCTCTTGTATATTTATGACTATTTGTTAAGTCCTTTAAAATTGATGTATAGTTATGCCTCTTGTTATTTTTGTATTTTGAGTGAGCATAGGACTTGTCCATGGCCACATAATTGTATTTTGAGGCATTGGAAGACTTGGGATGTAAATTGACCCTTTGTTGTGTAAAATGGCTACGTTATTGAGAATTGTTGTAATGGATGCATTCATAATAAATATGCATGATGGAAGGGCCTAGAGCCTACATTAGTACCTGTGTAAGGTGTATATTAAGTATCAAGGTGTTAGGAGTATCTTACATCACTCATTTTGTGTCTTTAAAGCTGTCATCTGTCATTTTTACTGCAGAGTAATCGATTATCTTTCATTGGTAATCGATTACCTGAAACAGAGGACGAAAATTTGAGCCACTGTGATCAAAGTAATCGATTACTAGAGATTGGTAATCGATTACCTAGTTCAGTAATCGATTACCAATCTCTGGTAATCGATTACCTAAAAACAGGGGAGCCCAAATTGAGGTTCTGACTTCTACAGTAACCTTTGGTAATCGATTACCTCAAGGTGGTAATTGATTACCACAATGTTAAATTTTGAAAATGTGCTTCCTAAAATCTAAAATAAACGGTATTGCTTGGAGAGATTATATTGGGTATATTTTATGCTTCCGCGAGTTTTGCATTTACAATTATGGCGTTGTTTTAATTGATTACGGAAATGGTTAATGTTTAAAGAAAGGAATGTAATAAAAGAAAAAGTTTACCCGTAATTTAATTAACTCAATTACTGTGATTGTAACTGCGCTTAATACCATATGCAATGATAACATTATCGGTACGTAACGGGCTGTTACAAGGAATGTCCCCTATCAGAACTTATAATTTTCCACCATCAGCAAACCACCCAACAAGAACCTTGTGAGGTGTTCCTTGTGAAATTCGAACCATATAGCAATTTTAGGGAAAAAGGAGGTGAACCATATTGTGAAATTGTGTGATTTCTTGAAATTGGATGAATTGTTTGCAATTGATTGATGGTCAATCTTATTGATCAATATAGGGTGCCTTTCACGGACGCGATAGTGGAAGTTTGAGCTTGGAGCATACGTTTTGGAGCGTCGTGCTTGGAGTTGAGGTAAACCGTTGGAACTTGGGTTTAGTCCCTTGTGTGCTCCACCACACCTAGTGGAAGATTGTGGTTGGATTATTTGTGTTTGGCATTGTGTGATTATGTATTTTCATGCATTATTGCTTGTTGGTGTGTGGTATGTTTATGGTCTATGGCCAGTAGATGTGTGTTGGTTTGCACTTCCGCTGGAGATATCCTTTGGGGATTCCGGTCGGGTTTTGCCGTGGGGCTGACTCTGGGAGCGGTACCAGGATGATCCAAACGTGGGACTTCCGTTGGATAGGGCTCATGAAGAGTTCCAGTTGGGTTTTTCCATGGGGTCGTCTCATCCTTGGGAGAGGCGCCAGGAAGATTCCTGGGAGTTATATGATGGGGTCCTCGAACGGAATCCTGATGTGGATTTTCTTGGATTTGTTCCCAGTTGTTTGTGATATTGTATGTCATGCATCTTTACATAATATTATTTGTTGCACATTGAGTGAGCGATGGGGTGGAGTGATCCTCTAGCACCCTTGGTTTACTGAGATATATTTGTATATCTCATCTCGCGTTTGGGGACATTATTTCAGGTCAAAAAGAACATGGAGGATCTTCGGGCAAGAAGCCGGCCTAGATGAGGAGTGGATCATAGAGTTCATGTGGATAGCATAGTCTTTTTGGAGTCATTTAGGATTGCACAGACTAGAATTAACTTTATCTAGGACTTAGAGTATGAACAGTGGCTTGCATGTGATCATATTGCCATGTTTTGGTTGTTCATACATTGGTTCTAAGTCTTTTGATCATAGTGTTTTAATTTGGATATGAAGTTGTATATCACTATGTGCATATTTTGCATATAGCGAGCATGGGGATTGTCCATGCCACTTGGTTTATGTTTAATGACTAAATGATGTAAATGATGCTTTATTGAAGTTCAATTGATGAATGATTCACGGGTTTATGAATTGGTTGTGCTGAAGAGAAATTAGGCATATGATTGAAGAATTGGGAAATGTTGAAAATACAAACAAGGCGCTGCCCAATTTTCATCTCATAGATGATGGAATTGGATCTCTTGGTCTTCTTGGAAGTTATAGATCTTTCTTTTAGATTTCCAAGGAGACCAAGATTGCGTAAATACGAGTAGTATAACTAAAGTTATGGATAAAATACAAAAGGAGGTCAAATTACCCTGTTTTGGTGCTTGCTCCAGAACTGCGGCGCTCTTAGTGTCAAGTTCACGCTATGAGCGCCAACAATCAGGGGGAGGCCGTAGGATTGACGCTATGGGCACCAGTCTCACGCTATGGGCGTCAACCTCTTTGCCTCCTGGGGCATTCTCACGCTATGAGCGTGGGGGTCCTGGGGATTTCAGCATCCATTTTCCTAGAAATTTCATAACTTGGGCTACGGTGCTCCAAATTAAGCGCGGTTTAAACTCACGCGTAGCTAACGAATAAACCTATAATATATCAATGAATGAGAAGCATTTAAGAGGTACAAAAATTGTTAGAGCAAATAACAAGGCAAGGAAACTTAGTGCTAAACATGGATAGGATAAGTTTTAAGCTTTGTGGGTTTATGGGAACCACTTAGCATGTTCAAATGTAAGTTGCATGGTATTAAGCTTTTGTATTCAATATTCCGCTATAAGTTTTGAGCTATGATCACAGTTATTTCAAAAGTACAAACGATATTAAAAAGAAAAAATTTCCCATAATTACAAATAAACGCTGTGATTGTAACTGCGCTTAATATCTTATTTGATGATAACACACACCAGACCGGTAACGGGGTGTTACATCATGGTTCAGCCTATGGTGGACACTTTGCAGGTGAAAGAACAACAGCAAAAGTTTTGATGAGTGGTTTCTATTGGCCCACATTGTACAAGGATGCAAGGAAGTATGTGGAAGCTTGTGACAACTGTCAAAGGACTGGTAACATCTCCAAGAGACATGAAATGCCATTGAACAATATACTGGAGGTGGAAATCTTTGATGTTTGGGGTATGGATTTCATGGGACCCTTTTCCTCTTCCTACTCAAATAAGTACATCCTGGTGGCAGTAGATTATGTATCAAAATAGGTTGAAGCCATAGCCACACAAACTAATGACTCTTAGGTTGGATCGCTTTTCTAAAAAAGAATATATTTGTGCGATTCGGAGTTCCGAGAGCTATAATCAGTGATGAGGGAACACATTTTGACAACCGGTTGTAGAAGCTGTTCTTGCTAAATATGGAGTCTGTCATAAGATAAGTACCCCATACCATCCACAGACTTTGTGGTCAGGTTGAGATTTCTAACAGGGAACTTATACGTACACTGGAAAAGACTGTTGGAAATGCTAGGACTCAATGGTCCAAGAAACTTGATGACACTCTGTGGGCATATCGGACAGCATTTAAGACTCCTATTGGTATGTCTCCATTTCAGTTATTTTTTGGGAAAGCATGTCATTTGCCAGTGGGATTGGAGCATAGAGCATTGTGGGCTGTTAAGTTTTTAAACTTTGATTCAAAAGCAGCAGGTGAGAAAAGGCTGCTTCAATTGGATGAACTGGATGAATTCCGTCTTTCTGCATATGAAAGTGCAAGCTTATACAAAGAAAAGACCAAGCTATGGCATGACAAGAAGATCACACCCAGGGACTTCAAGGTGGGCAATCAAGTTCTGTTATTCAATTCCAGGTTGAAATTGTTCCCAGGAAAGTTAAAGTCCAGATGGTCTGGACCATTTGTGAAGGATATGAAGTCTTATGGAGCGGTGGAAATTTGTCCTTTGGATTCTGACCGAAGTTTTACTATCAACGGTCAGAGATTAAAGCTATACATTGGGAGTGCTGTGGACATGCAACTTCTTACAGTTGCCTTGATGGAGGTAAGCTAGATAAGAACCGTCAGGCTCGTGACGTTAAACACGCGCTGAGTGGGAGGCAACCCACTATCTCAGGTATGTGATAACTAATATTAATAATATTATAAAAAAAATAGAAAATTAGAAAAAAACAATTTGACAAGTGTTGGGCGCTAAAACTTTCCATTTTGGACGTTTTAGAGGTCTAGAGATGCATAACGATGCAAAACTCTGGCCCAGAGCGCTAAAACGTTCTGCTTGACCATTTTAGCGTTCCCTAAATGCGCACAATGCAAGCACTCTGGCCCAGAGCGCTAAAACGTTCTCTTGACCGTTTTAGCGCGTTGCTGCACACAACTGTGTGCACATTTTTCTGGTCCTGGGCGCAACAACGTTGTGTTTCAACGTTTTAGCGCGCTTATGCACATAACCAGGTGCACATTTTTCTGGACATCAGTGCTAAAACGTTTGGTTTCAACGTTTTAGCGCTGAGTCACTAATTTGATTTCTACGATTATATTCTATCAAATCCTCACTCTCACACATTCTCTCTCTCCATCCTTCATTCACTCTCCCCTATTGATATTGTGGATTTCTCTATTTCTCTTCTACATTCACCTACTCCTGTTATCATCAAGGTATGTTATCATCGTCTCTTCTCTTTTCACAATATGTCTTCATCTTTTTGTATCATTTTTCATATTCCCTAGGGTTTTATAAGATTTTGATTTCATAAGTGATTAAACCCATATCCCATGTTTTAATTTTGGATAGCATATACTTGGGTTGCATGTAGTTCTGGAGTGGTGTTATTTTTGGGATGCAAGCATATCCCATGGTCGAGTTTGCACCATGCAATTTGCACACACACACAAGGTGTTTAAAAAAATGCCTGACTCAGAAAAGCCAGGACGCTAAAACGCCGATCATTAACAATGCTAACCGGTATCCCGTGGAGCCTTACAATCTTATTCACATACAATTTTGCTAATTTCTCCATAGAAAAGTCCACTCACACTGGCAAAAAATGTGCAGACTTTGTAAGCCTGTCCACTATAACCCAAATTGAATCGTAACCAGCCTGAGTCTGAGGCAAACCAACAACGAAATCCATAGAGATGCTCTCCCATTTCGACTCTGGTATATCCAATGGCTGAAGTAAACCAGCAGGTTTCGGGTGTTCTATCTTGACTTTCTGACAAATTAAGCACCTCGACACGTACTCAGCAACATCCTTCTTCATACCAGGCCACCAGAACTTCTCTTTTAAATCTTGATACATTTTTATGGCACCTGGGTGGACAGCATACTGACCCTTATGGGCCTCAACCATTACCTCCTATGCTAACTCTTTGGGCACAACAATCTTGCCCTGGTACGTTAATAACTCCTGTTCATTCAAAGCTATACCACTCTGCCCTTTCAAATACTTGATACTGTCATTCCGTATCTGAGTTTCTTTAATTTTCTCATGTAATTCATTTTCAAATTGTAAACATTCAAATTCATCCATCCTAACTGCAAAGACATTCGTCAATTTTAAATTTCGGAACTTCTCAATCACTTCATTATCCCACAACATTAGCTGGGACACGCTGACAAACTTCCTACTCAAGGCATCTGCTACCACATTAGCTTTACCCGAATGGTATTTCAGTTCAAAATCATAATCCTTTAAGAATTCCACCCATCTCCGCTGCCTCATATTCAACTCTTTCTGATCAAACAAATATTTCAGACTTTTGTGATCACTAAACACAGCAAATTTCATTCCATAAAGAAAATGCCTCCAGAATTTTAAGGCAAACACAACAGTAGCAAGCTCCAAGTCGTGCGTCGGATAATTTTTCTCATGAGTCTTCAACTGTCTCAAAGCATAAGCAACCATTCTCCTCTCTTGCATCAACACACTCCCTAAACCTTTCTTGGAAGCATCACAGTATAATTCAAACTCACCTTCCGGATCGGGGAGAGTCAACACAGGAGCAATAGTCAATTTCTCTTTAAGAGCCAGAAAACACTTTTCACCCTGCTTGGCCTCCCGAACATCCCTGGGAAAATACTCTTCATGAAATAATCTTTCAAATAAGGCCCAAGTAATTTCTTTCCCCTGAATATCAAACGGGCGAGATGCGTTGTACCACCACTCGTGGGCATCCCCCTCAAGCATATACACGGAATACAATAGTCTCTGGGGATCCTGACACCTCATAACTTGGAATATTTTCTCTATCCCCATCAACCATGTAGTCACTACCTTTGGGTCCCTTGACCCCTAAAATGCTAGCGGCTTATGTTTTCAAAAAGATATGAGCCTATGCTCATCAGTACCAGCAAATACCTGCCTAGCAACCCCAGAAGACTGAGCACAACAGAAGGATCTACAGAAGGCTCTGGGATATAAGTAGGATCAGTAGTGTGGTGACTAGCCTCCTCAGAATGACGACTAGCCCCATTCCCCTCCTGATGAGATGTAATAGATGGCGTACGGGTATGAGTCTCCATAGCCGTATGTGGAGGAGAATCATCCCTCCTGTGCCGAGTCCTATCTGCCCTCATCTCATTCATGAAGGCATGCATCATATCCTGATTATTTTTCATCAGGTTCTCGGTCATTGTTCTATTTGTAGCAGTCTCTTCCTATAGAGCATTTAGAACTGCAGTAATAGGATCTGGTGCTGCTAGATGACTTGCACCTCGAGTTCCACGGCGTCCTCGTGCCTTACTCATGATATCTGTACATGTAACATAAAGGAATGAGCTGATCAGACCCACACTGAGGAATCACATATGCATTAATCATAAACAGTTCATAGATAGCTATGCAACACAAAATACAGTTATACATTATCAAAGTTCCCTTACAAAACTACTCTGATACCATAAAATGTAACAGCCCGTTGTACACCGGTATTGTTAACATTAATTATGATAATAAGCGTAGTTACTATCACATCAATTCATTTATAGAAATACGAGTAAACTTTTTCCGTTTATTACGTGAGTAGTTAAAACAATAAAAAGCGTAGCTTAGTCCATAACTGTAAACTCTTTGCAGAATAATTATTGTTAACAATACCGGTGTACAACGGGCTGTTACAGTTGGATTTTGTGCTTTTGGCATTGTGTGATTATGTATTTTCATGCATCATTGCTTTATTGTGTGACATGCTTGGAGCATGTTGTGTGTGAATTGTTTGATCTCTGGCCAGTAGATGTGTGTTGGTTTGGACTTCGGCTGGAGATATCCTTATGGGATTCTGGTCGAATTTTGCCGTGGGGTCGACTCTGGGAGCGGTACCAGGATGATCCAAACGTGGGACTTCCGCTGGATACGACTCATGAGGAGTTCCAGTTGGGTTTTGCCATGGGGTCGTCTCATCCATGGGAGAGGCACCAGGAAGATTTTTGGGAGTTATATGATGGGGTCCTTAAACGGAATCCTAATGTGGATGTTCTTGGACTTGTCCCCAGTTGTTTGTGATGTTGTATGTCATGCATATTTACATAATGTTATTGTTGCAAATTGAGTGAGCCATGGGGTGGAGTGATCCTCTAGCACCCTTGATTTACTGAGATATATTTGTATATCTCACCCCGCGTTTGGGGACATCATTTCAGGATATAGCGAGCATGGAGGAGCTTCGGGCAAGAAGCCCGCTTAGTGGAGGAGTTAGATCATGAGGTGCATATGGATTGCATGACATTTTGGAGGAGTTTATTTGATGCACATAGTATGATATTTAGCATTTTGGACTTAGATCATGAACATATGGCATGTTGAGTTTTCCATGCTTTAGTGGTGTTCATGATTAGATTCTAAGTCTATGTAGTTAATGTACAATTATGCCTCTTATTTATATTTGTATTTTGAGTGAGCATGGACTTGTCCATGGCCACATATTTTGTATTTTGGAGGCATTGTAGGACGTATTTTGTATCCTGAACAACAGGGACGGTCTGCATGGCCCCCGCAACGTGACTGCCATCACCCATCTGACTCTGAGAGTCGTCCTGCAGACTGGGTGGAGGTGGTGGCGGAGGAAAATGGCTAACAGCATGACCATTCCTCATCTCCTCCGACATCACTCTCATCATCGTCATGTTCGCCAGACGGTTGGCCTCCAACACGTCCTCAGTGGCCTTCTTGTTCGCCTCTCTGACGGCGTCCAGCATGGCCTGGTTTGCCATTCTCATGGCCTCCTGGTCTGCTTGTTGGGCCGCCTGCATTTCAGCCAGTGTAGCCAGGACCGAGTCGGGTTGACCCTCATCAGTCTCTCGTGTTCTCCTGGGTCCAACCATGACTCTGCACAAGTTACACAAATTATGAGTTGATCAGACCCACACAATGTGATCACATATGCATCATCATAATAAAAATCCAACGGAGCAAACACACAAGACAAACACATCAAAACATCCTAATCATTGCAATACATACATGCTTTTCCCTTGAATCGTTGCTCTGATACCATAAAATATAACACCTCGTGTATACCCGGAATATTAACATTACATCATATTAAGCTGCGCTTAATTAAAAATGTGGGATATTCTTTTTCTTTTCAATTATGACGTCATTATACTTAGCCAAGTTGATTACTTAATCAATTTCATAAAATATTGCCTTAATGTAAATTACAATAAGACATCTACTGAAATACCTCAATTTATAAATAAAGTGAGTATCTAAATCACGGATCTACAACTTGTAGTTCGGACCATAATCATGATACATTATTACAACTCCAAATAAAACAAGACATAAACAAGTCAAAGTGTCATGGACAATTCTCATGCTCACCAAATCAACAGCGTCTCAACAAGATAATCCAAAATCATATATGGAGCTAAAAGCATATAAGTAGCATGCATAACCAGCATCCAACAAGTCAGCATATAATAACAGCAATTTCTAACTCAGCTCCGGCCTCCTGCCGCCTGAGGTCTCAAACCCAACATTACCTGAACCTGAAATAAGCATTCCCCAAACGTGGGGTAAGATCTCTACACAGAAATCTCAGTAAGGCAAGGGGTCCTCAAGGATCTTCCACCCCAAGCTCTCTTACATGTGCAATATAAGTTTCCAAGCAGTAATTCAATATAAGTTCTCAAAATTATGCAATGCAACATATATTCATGACATGTGTGTTATAACTATTCTACTGGCCAGAGAAATCCAGGAATACGTCTATCACCTACATGTAGTACAAGGAACACCGCTTGCACCTCACCCACAGCCTCACCATATTGTATGTACTACATACTCAGGCTTACCGTATAGGTGGAACACCACATGCATATCAAAAAGGCTATACCATATAACAGCTCAACAGCATTTCCAAAACATCAAAAGCATGTAACACAGCATGCATATACCATACCCCCATGGGACATGGTGGAACCACAACATGGCTAAACCGAGGACACGAAAGCTTACCTTGCAAGCTAGCTATCCAAGCCAAGAGTCCACAATCTCAAAGTCCAAACACAGAAGTAACACGATCTGTTATAGACCACTGTATGAACAGTGCAGCTACTGTTCTTCGAAATCCCAGAATATCTGGATATTCCTCGGGGACATATCCGGATATCCAATATCCGGATATCCAGATCCCCACATCCGGATATCCAATATCCGGATATTTGACAGTCAGATATCCGGATATTTCACGACAGAATACAGTTTCTGCATTTTCGCGAAGATATCCATCCAAGTTTGGGTTTTTACCGATTAAAGACACTTAAACATGCATTTCTAGGTGTGTTTGACATTACCCAATGTTAGGTTATCATCTTTTAACCATTACATGCATCAAGGTTCCATTTTTAAGCATAAAAACTCAAGTTCAAGTGTGATGATCATACCACAAGCTCAAAACAGAGGATGAAGGTGCTCTTGGAGCTCTCCCTACAACCCCTCAAGTATGACTTCCAAGGTAAACGAAATGATGCACAAGGTAGCTCTTTTACTCAACAAGGAAGCTCCTTGAAGCTTCAAAACACCAAATAAAGGCTCTCTCCTCCCCAAAACCAGAAGACAACAAACTCAACCTCACAAGACAATAGTTAAACACAAAAAAGAAGTCTCTTTCTCACTTACAAGGATTGTTCACACTCACACAAGGTGTTTAAGAGAAGAGACCAAGAAGAAATGAGGCTCTTTGGCTCACAACAATGAAGGAGAAGGTAGCAAAGGGTGGTTGGAGGTGCTTCAGCAAAATGGAGGCACGTAGGTTGTAATTTTAACCTAAGATCATGTGCCACAATGTGTATATATAGCCACTTAACAAATAAAAACGCATTATTAACTTTAATTGCTACCCTTAGCATTTTAATCCCAAACTCAGGATTCTTAACCTACTCAATTTTACAAGAATTATCATATTTTTTTTATATTTTTCGGGGAACCTTTCCGGTATGCGCTTTTCCATAGCCATTATCAGTTATGGCACCAGTTCTCATTATTTTAACTTGAAACTCGTTTTACAAGTCTTATGTATTATTCTAGTAATATATACTCACTTTTCATAATTTTCCGGGATACTTTTTTGGTACGCATTTATACCGACTAGCAGAACCAGTATCTGCACTTTTCTTCCGAAAAGCGACTTTCAGCATTATTACCCACTATATTTATTTAAGCCTCATACTAATTATTAGGGTCAATTATGGAATCATTTCCTAATTTCTCATAATTAAACAATTAAATTCCTTATTAAACGGTGCAGGTTCTTACATTCACCCCACCTTTTTAGGATTTTGTCCTCAAAATCAGAAACATACCTGCTCGAAACTTAGGGTACTGCCGGAGAAGCTCGTCCTCACGCTCCAAAGTACACTCCTATGGTGTTCTTCCCGTCCATTGCACTTTGACCATTGGAATGATCTTGCTCCTCAGCTGTTTCTCGCCACTATCGAGAATTCTGAGTGGTCCAACGGAAGTCTTTAGGTTCTCCCGAACCTCCACATCATCAGGTTGCACCACGTGCGAAGGATCTGCTATGTACTTCCGAAGCTGAGACACGTGAAACACGTCGTGGATGTTAGCCAAGTTCGGAGGCAAGGCAAGCCGGCAGGCAACAGGTCCTACTCTACCAAGAATCTGGTATGGCCCAATATATCGTGGGCTCAACTTCCTCACTCCGAGTGCCCGACCAACACCGGTGACAGGTGATAGTCTCACAAACACGTGCTCACCCTCTCTGAACTCCAGTGGACGATGCTTGACATCATAGTAGCTCTTCTGGCGATTTTGCGCATGCTTCAACTTTTCTCTGATCATCTGGATCTGCAAGGTGGTATCTTGGACAAAGTCCAAGCCAAACAACTCTTTATCTCTAACCTCAGACCAACATGTAGGAGTCCGACACCTCCTACCATACAGTGCTTCGTAGGGCGCCATGCCCAGGCTAGCATGAAAGTTGTTGTTGTACGAAAATTCTACCAACGGAAGGTACCTATCCCATATCGAGCCCTGCTCCAACGTGCAAGCTCGCAACATGTCCTCCAAGGTCTGGATGGTCCTCTCAGTCTGTCCATCAGTCTGAGGGTGATAGGCGATACTTAATCTCAACTGCGTACTAAAAGCCTCCTGCAGCGCCTCCCAGAACCGAGATGTGAACTTCGGGTCCCTATCACTGATGATACTCTCGGGCACCCCGTGAAGCCTCATGATCTCGCACACATAAAGCTTGGCCAACTGCTCTGTAGTGAAGCTCACCTTCACAGGAAGAAAATGGGCAGACTTCGTCAGTCTGTTCACGATGACCCAAATAAAGTCACAACCCGTTTGAGTCTTAGGCAATCCCACAACGAAATCCACGGAAATACCTTACCACTTCCACTGTGGTATTTCAAGAGGTTGAAGTTCACCAGACGATTTCTGATGCTCGATCTTCACCTTTTGGTAAACCAAACACTTAGACACAAAAACAACAACATCTTTCTTCATGCCTGGCCACCAGAAGTTCTTCTTCAGGTCTTGACACATCTTAGTAGCACCAGGGTGGATAGAAAACTGGACCTTATGGGCCTCTGCCATAACCTCATCAGTCAACGGACCTTGAGGAACCACGATCCTCTTCTGAAACAAAAGAAGTCCATCATTATTCCAAGACAACACCGGCCTGGTTCTTTACATAATCGAGACACTCTCTGAACTTGTGCCTCTTTGATCTTTTCTAACAGCTCATTCACAACATCTGCTGCTTCCATCTCGAGAAGTACACCCTCACACAGAGCGGTCACTGCCAGGTTTCGAAGCTTCTCAACCACATCAAAGTTACCAAGTAACAAACTGGATGAGCTCCCAGGTTTTCGGCTCAAAGCATCAGCTACCACATTGGCCTTGCCAAGATGGTACTTCAACTCAAAGTCGTAATCCTTTATGAACTCCATCTATCTTCTCTGCCTCATGTTCAACTCTTTCTGGTCGAAAAGATACTTCAAACTCTTGTGGTCACTGAACACCACAAACTTCAAACCAAAAAGATAATGCCTCCAAATCTTGAAAGCAAACACAATAGCAGCCAACACCAAATCATGAGTAGGGTAATTCTCCTCATGAGGCTTCAGCTGCCTCGAAGCATATGCAATCACTTTGCCCAACTGCATCAACATACAACCTAGCCCCTTCCCGGAGGCGTCGGTGTAAAGCTCAATCTCGAGCGCAGGATCAGGAAGGACCAACACAGGTGCAGTAGTCAGTTTATCCTTCAACTCCTGAAAACATTCCTCACACGTGAGTCCACACAAATAGAGTCTCCTTCCGAGTAAGGCTAGTCAAAGAGAGAACCATCATGGAGAAACCTGCCAAACCCAGAAAGCTCCTCACTTCCGTAACTGTCTTGGGCCTCTCCCAATCCAGTACGGCCTCGATCTTGTTCGGATCCACTGCAACTCCATCCGTAGAAATCACATGCCCAAGGAACTTCACAGACTTGAGCCAAAACTCACACTTTGAAGGCTTCATATACAGCTTCTTCTCCTTCAGCACTTCCATAACAACTCTCAGATGCTCCACATGCTCTTCCTCCGTCTTGGAGTAAGTCAAAATATCGTCAATGATGACGATCACAAACTAATCCAGGTACGACTGGAAAATCCAGTTCATATAATCCATGAACACAGCAGGTGCATTGGTGAGTCCAAACGGAATCACCAAATACTCAAAGTGACCGTATCTCGAGCGAAAAGCGGTCTTAGGGACATCCTCCGGCTTCACCCGAATCTGATGGTATCCGGACCAGAGATCAATCTTAGAATACACGCAAGCACCCCTAAGCTGATCCAACAGATCATTAATTCGAGGAAGGGGATACTTGTTCTTGATCGTCACCTTGTTCAGCTGCCTGTAGTCGGTGCACAATCGCATTGTCCCGTCCTTTTTCTTCACAAAGATGACCAGTGCTCCCTAAGGAGACACACTTGGTCGGATGAAATCTTTCGCCGAATGATCCTCAATATGCTTCTTCAGCTTTGCCAGCTCCGGTGGCGACATCCGGTGTGGAGCTAATGAAATCGGCCCCACACCAGGCAACAAATCTATGGAAAACTCTATCTCCCTCTGTGGCAGAAACTCAGGAATCTCCTCCAGAAACACCTCGAGGAATTCCCTCACCACAGGAATGCCAGTGATATCCTTCTGTGCCCCACTCACCAAACCTCCCAACATGACATATCCAAATGCCCCAGCTCTCAAGGCTCTCATAGCCTGCAACAACGAAATGTACGGCGAGAAACTGGCTATGGAATCACACGGAGACAACACCACACGCTTGGCACAACAGTCAATCATCACACAATTTCTGGACAACCAATCCATGCCCATAATAACCTCCAAATAGGCCATCGGCAATCCTATCAGATCTACCGAGAACTCACGGCCATCCTACTGAAACGCTACATCGCGATGAACAGTGGTAGCATCACACTTTTCTCCGGTGGCGGTGGTAACCCGCAACGATGGAGAAAGCACATCAATGGGCAACTCAAGCCCCACAGCAATCGGGGTAGCAACAAAGGAATACATAGCCCCAGAGTCAAACAAGGCATCAACAAAAGTACCACCAATGGTAACAGTACCTCTCACAAGGTTCGGAGCTCGGTCCGACTGCTGACGATCCAGGGTATAAACTCTCCTAGTAGACGGTGGCACTGCCGGTGCCGAAGTAGGTGGAAGAGGAATCATCTGCAATGGTACGGCCTGAACTGCAGCCGCTCTCGCTGTCGACGACGAACAGTCTCTGGAGAAGTGGTCCTCCTTGCCACACTGAAAGCAAATCAACTGACCGGTAGAACACGGCCCAAAATGAGTCTTCCCGCATCCCGAGCACCTGGGAGCAGGAGGTCTCGCAGCACTCCCCTGAGCAGAAGTCCTCTTGAACTGATTCGGCGCTTGCCGAGCTGCCATCAGTTTTCCTTTGCCCTTGTTACCAAACTTCCTGTCTCTCCAAGAAGTGGAACTAACTTACCAGCTACAACCTTCGTCGCCTCAGCAACCTTGGCCTTCTTGGCCTACTCGAGTCGTATAAGTCCTTGATATCATGACACTGCTGAACTAGTGTCCCAAAGTCTCTCGAAGCAGAACCAACTAGGTAACTAGCAATATCCTCACTAAGTCCCCTGCGGAACTTAGCAGCCAAGAATGTAGGAGTAGGCCTCGCCAACTGAAAGTGTGCAAACTTCCCCAACTGGTTGAACTTGGCCAGGTACTCGTCAACAGACAACGAGCCCTGACCAACATGTCAAACACCCCCTGCTTCCTCTCCTTAGCATCGTAAAGGAAGTACTGACCCAAGAAGAAATCCTCGAACAAAGGCCACGTGATCTCATGACCCTGCATCTGGTAGATATGAGAAGCGTTCGTCCACCACTCATGGGCATCACCCTCCAGCATGTAAGTAGCGATCATCAGCTTCTGCGGATCTGTACACTGCATAACCCGAAATATCTTGTCCAACGCCTGAAGCCATCGCGCCGCAGCAACAGGTTCAAAAGATCCATCAAAGATAGGTGGCTTATGCTTACGGAAAGCATTCAGCCGGCGATCGATCCTCAGCAACAACAGGGACGGTCTGCATGGACCCTGCAACGTGACTTCCATCACCCATCTGACTCTGAGAGTCGTCCTGCAGACTGGGTGGAGGTGGTGGCGGCGGTGGAGGTGGTGGCGGAGGAAAATGGCCAACAGCAGGACCATTCCTCATCTCCTCCAACATGACTCTCATCATCGTCATGTTCGCCAGACGGTTGGCCTCCAACACGTCCTCAGTGGCCTTCCTGTTCGCCTCTCTGACGGCGTCCAGCATGGCCCGGTTTGCCATTCTCATGGCCTCCTGGTCGGCTTGTCGGGCCGCCTGCATTTCAGCCAATGCAGCCAGGACTGGGTCGGGTTGACCCTCATCAGTCTCTCGTGTTCTCCTGGGTCCTACCATGACTCTGCACAACTTACAAAAATTATGAGTTGATCAGGCTCACGCAATGTGATCACATATGCATCATCATAATAAAAATCCAACGGAGCAAACACACAAGACAGACACAACAAAACATCCTAATTATTGCAATACATACATGCTTTTCCCTTGAACCGTTGCTCTGATACCATAAAATGTAACACCCCGTGTATACCCGAAATATTAACATTACATCGTATTAAGCTGCGCTTAATTAAAAATGCGAAATATTCTTTTTCTTTTCAATTATGACGTCATTATACTTAGCCAAGTTGATTACTTAATCAATTTAATAAAATATCGCTTGAATGTAAATTGCAATAAGACATCTACTGAAATACCTCAATTTATAAATAAAGTGAGTATCTAAATCACGAATCTACAACTTGTAGTGCAGACCATAATCCTGATACTTTATTACAACTCCAAATAAAACAAGACATAAACAAGTCAAAGTGTCATGGACAATCCCCATTCTCACAGAATCCACAGCGTCTCAACAAGATAATCCAAAATCATATATGGAGCTAAAAGCATATAAGCAGCATGCATAACCAGCACACAACAAGTCAGCATATAATAAGAGCAATTTCTAACTCGGCTCCGGCCTCCTGTCACCTGAGGTCTCAACCCCAACATTACCTGAACCTGAAATAAGCATTCCCCAAATGTGGGGTAAGATCTCTACACAGAAATCTCAGTAAGGCCCTGGGTCCTCAAGGATCTTCCACCCCAAGCTCTCTTACATGTGCAATATAAGTTTCAAAGCAGTGATTCAATATAAGTTCTCAAAACTATGCAGTGCAACATATATTCAGGACATGTATGTTATAACTATTCTACTGGCTAGAGAAATACAGAAATACGTCTATCACCTACATGTAGTACAAGGAACACCGCTTGCACCTCACCCACAACCTCACCGTATTGTATGTACTACATACTCAGGCTTACCGTATAGGTGGAACACCACATGCATATAAAAAAGGCACTAACATATAACAGCTCAACAGCATTTCCAAAATATCAAAAGCATGTAACACATTATGCATATACCATACCCCCATGGGACATGGTGGAACCACAACAAGGCTAAACCGAGGACACGAAAGCTTACCTTGCAAGCTAGCTATCCAAGCCAAGAGTCCACAATCTCAAAGTCCAAACACAGCAGTAACACGATCTGTTATGGACCAATAATATATCATTAAACATGCACCACAAGCATACAACTTAAAGACAACGCCTTTCCTTTACGTTTTACTTCTTAAGGCTTCACACAAAGCCACAAGCCTTTAATCACATGATTCTGACTTAGTTCATTAATGACAGAAGTTCAACTTCCTCAAACTAGGGTCCACAAACCCCCAATAGCCCACTGTATGAACAGTGCAGCTACTGTTCTTCGAAATCCCAGAATATCCGGATATTCCTCGGGGACATATCCGGATATCCAATATCCGGGTATCTCAATCCCCATATCCGGATATCCAATATCCGGATATTTCACGATCAGATATCCAGATATTTCGCGACAGAATGCAGTTTCTGTATTTTCGCAAAGATATCCATCAAAGGTTGGGTTTTTACCGATTAAAGACACTTAAACATGCATTTCTAGGTGTGTTTGACATTACCCAACGTTAGGTTATCATCTTTTAACCATTACATGCATCAAGGTTCCATTTTTAAGCATAAAAACTCAAGTTCAAGTGTGATGATCATACCACAAGCTCAAAACAGAGGATAAAGGTGCTCTTGGAGCTCTCCCTACAGCCCCTCAAGTCTGACTTCCAAGGTAAGCGAAATGATGCACAAGGTAGCTCTTTTACTCAACAAGGAAGCTCCTTGAAGCTCCAAAACACCAAATAAAGGCTCTCTCCTCCCCAAAACCAGAAGACAGCAAACTCAACCTCACAAGACAGTAGTTAAACACAGAAAAGAAGTCTCTTTCTCACTCACAAGGATTGTTCACACTCACCCAAGGTGTTTAAGAGAAGAGACCAAGAAGAAAGGAGGCTCCTTGGCTCACAACAATGGAGGAGATGGTGGCAAAGGGTGGCTGGAGGTGCTTCAGCAAAATGGAGGCACGTAGGTTGTAATTTTAACCACAGGAAGATTAACCTAGGAAGTTATAATGAATTATACATGCTTGTAGTATGTTTATATCATACCAGTACCACTATTATTATTGGGGGTAGCCCCGTTTGAATATACGAAACACATTTTTCCGTTATATACAGATATGATACAGACACCAAACGGACTGGGTCCATGTGTGATCTGGAGTGTACTGGGTACACATTTTGCCGTTATATACGGATATATTATGAATATGAATTTCCCTATGCACTGGGTGCACGTTATACGACTTGATATTACTATCTCTGTGCGGCTTATGTGCCCAGAGAGTATGGTTATCTCTGTGCGGCTTATGTTCCCGGAGACTCCTTATTCTTTGTGCGGATTATGTTCTCGGAGACTTTTATTATCTCTGTGCAGATTATATTCCCGGAGACTATTGTTATCTTCTGCGAGGATTATGATACGAGGAAGTATCCTGTCTTGAGATGATTGCTGGTATAGAAGAGATGCATTATGTTATCGCACAACTGAAAATGTGCCATGTGAGAAACGTAAGATGTGATGTCAAGTAATTTTAAGTGGACAATAATATGTCAAATCGGATAAAAGATGTGACGCATCATGAGAAGGATTTATGAAGTGTGATCTCGGAGAATTTTGTAGTGTGTGTTCACCAAGCATGATGATATGAATTTTGGTTTCACGTGATGTTGTGAAGTTTGTTGGGATTCTCACCCTATGTGAAAGGAATAGAAACTTGTTTAGTACTGATGGATTAAGTAAATGTTCTTCTAGGAAGGCTTGTGATGATGAGATGTTAAGTTAAGACGATTGCCTTCAATGAGAAGTTAGTGGTGACAAAGTTCAGTAATAATGACTGGTGACTTAAAATTATGTTCGGTTGAAGAAAAGGTTGATAGCTTGGTAGGGTGACTTAGAGTATTATATGTTTATACATGCTTGGTGGGAGAAATATATCCTTTGGAGAAACAATATATGAATAGAATTTGAGAAATCGGTTTAAGGATGAAATTAGTTCAAGGTGATTAAACAGTTATGTTTGGAAAATTTCAGTGTGGTGAGACTTATATGCAAGACATATGGTAGAGTATATTGAGAAGGACATCCATAATCAAATGTCGATGATTACGAAATTCAGGTATAAAAAATTGAAACATAGGTTTAAATTACAACATTGACATCAAATGATAAGTAAAAATGGTTAGTTGGTGAAAATCTTAGGCGTGAGGCCTTTGATGCGGAAGTCATTGATGGATTTTGTGTTTAGCCTTGGAGATGACTAAGTTGATAGGTAGATGAACAATAGGTGAAAATTATTGATATTACATTGTAGATGGAAGGTTTCATGAAAGGATTTGTGGTTTCATGAGAGTTGTTAGTCCCGTATCACGTAGAGAAAAATATATTTATGTTTATCTAAGAAGATGTGGAGACATGTGACAAAGTAAATTAAAGTATATAAATATGGATTTCACTGTGAGTGGGGATTATTGGGTAGTGTAGAGTACCGTTGAAACTAGTAGGTATATGCTTGTGGGAAAGCTAAGGCATCAACGAAATTGTAAAATTAGTACTATTAGTGAAAAGGACTGGTATATTGGGGTATTGTTAAAACAATATTGGCATCGAAAGAATTGAAGTACTAGAGAAAGTATGAGTTGAAAATGTTCATGAAATGACCAGTAAATATATTTGGAAACGATTAAAGGCTATTGTGAACGACCTGTTAGTATATGGATGTCCTAGAGACAATCTTTTGATTAGATTAGGACATTTGTGTACCTTTTATATTGTCGCAAATAAATCATAAGCACTATTTATCTTGTTTCATATTTTGTCTCAATATCATTGTCTATAAATTATATGAGTAACTAGATAAACTCCTTGGAATAGAATAGGTATTTCTTGAGTATCTGTCATGAGATCACGATCATGAGGATTCAAGGATACCAGATGTTTATTCCTAATTTTATGTTCCTAGTTTAGAGACACTGAGAATGGGGATCAGTAATCTCGGGTAAGACTAGCACGGCTTATCTACTTGTTCAGATACAAGGTAAAGACCTCATGAGCTACAGATACAGAGATGTCTTAGCTAAAGTCGTGAGTGGACCTATAAGGGTATAGCTTGAACTGAACTGACCCACAAAGAGGCTCTATGAGGAAATCTCACAAATAGTATCATTAGAGAAACCTCTTATTATTTGGGTATATCTTTCCTTAGACCAGAAGTTTTCACTTAGACTATGTTCTAGATGCATTTTTTGATTGTATACCTCGTCTGCCTTAAACATGGAGAATCATAGGTATACCTTTGGGTATGTCCTGAAAGAACACAACCCTAGGGTGATAAGCTGAAGGAATTCATCAAATCTTTGTGAGGGATTAGGTTATCTGTAAACCACAGAAATCGGGTTGACATTTACGGGACTCGGGAATCTACGCATAGTAAAAGAGATCATGAGATGATCTGTCTTTAGAGTCAGTAAATTGAAGATGAAAGAAAGGGCCTTGAAGGTCGTAGGCATGTGAGGATGAAAACAAAAATTTTCAAAGCGAAAACACACATACCAATCAAGATACATACTCTAGGACAGAGAGATACCTTGTTCGTAACTCAAAACTCGAAGGTGATCAGTGTTAGGCTTGAAGGTTCAAACTCTCTAATGTTGATCCACACCACCCTTTGTCAAGACGCAAGAACTCTTCTTGAAAAGCCACCAATTCGAACACCACAAAGGAGCAAGCTAGGCATCCCTTGTGAAGAGGTAGGAGGCTCGGTTTCAATATGTTTAGATGAGAGAATTTTCAGCAATAAAACTCACACAAAGTGGCGCACAAATTGTAGGAGAGAATGGATTTTTATTTTCCAAAATAACCTAAGGAGAATATCACAAAAAGGAAACACTTAAGGAGATAAAAGAGGAATATATTTGAATCAGATTTTTCACCAAAAATCTGATCATGGAGCGCCCCTTTTGTGGAGGAAAGAGTGGAGTTGTTGCAAATCAAATCTAGTCAACAAACTCCTATCCTATCCTCTTAAAACTAAGTCTGCACCTAGTCAATATTCTGACCTAATAACCATTATATGATCAGCCATATTGTGCGCCCCAATCAGCCCAAAATCATTCCAAAAATATTGATCAGTTGCAATTCAAATTGAATCAACTAAATCAAATATTTCCACAACCAACCAAATCTGAATGGAGCTTGATTTGTTGATTAAATGACCATCATTAAGCCACCAAATCAGCGCCACAATCATCTTTGATGATGTCCAAAGATCTCCTCTTGATACTTGGGATTTGATCTTGACAAGATACTATCAAGATCTTATCCTTTCCTTTTGTTATGAAACTTCCTTTCATAGACAATTCAAATTTGAACATTCTAATTTAAATATTCAAATATTTAAATTCAAAATTCAAATTCATAATTTAAATTTTAAATTTAAACATTAGATAATTATTTTAACTAATTAAATTAATTAATAATGTCTTGGACCATCCAAGCCCATTACAACAATCCATGCGCCCTTTTCCCTCTAAGGTGGGCATCCAAACTTCTTCTTGGGCTAACAACCATTATTAGGCCCAAAACCTTTAATGCTATAATGTCAAGACAATAAGGTGTAAGTGTATGACCCATTAGGCCCAACTTAGCCACTGACATAATGAGTGCAACGTTGAAAAGAAGTTGTGATAATTGACATAATGGGTGCAACCATTATTAGCCATTAAACATTAAATACACCTGTTCCACTCACTCAATCTCTTTGACCACTTTTCAGGAAACGTTGAAAAGAAGTTTTCATAAAGCATAAGTGGTGCAACAATCAAGCAAGAGGAAACGTGCGCAACAGGGAATAAACAATTCCTATTAGCTAAGAGGAAAGCAAGGCATGGGGATGATCAGAAGGAAAGACAAATCTCAACAATAACTGTCTCATCGAGCCACTTTCGTCCCTCAAAGCACTATTCACACTGCCTCTTTCATGCAGTCAAGAAAACAACTCCAAGGGAATTACACACTTTGCCACTCATTCTTCTGCTTATAAATAGGACGTTCCAGCACGAAGAACATCATCGAATTCCTTAAGAATAGATCACTTAGTTTATTTTGTAGTTTTTTCCCATTTGTATATAGTTTTAGCTGTAGTTAAGTGACAACACTTCTTCTCTATTCTAAATCACTCACTTGAGACTCCTCACAAGTAACAACCGTCTACTCTGCTTTTCAATTTATTGTAACCTAATTTGTTTCCACTTAAATATAAGTATTATTTCTCTCCTTTCCACTCGTTATCTCTGAACTGAATCTCGGGTCTATGGGATTTCAGTTTGGAATAATTATGTTTAAAGTAGTAGCCATGGGCTAAACTATCTGTGGAACAGAAAAACTGCAAAGCTCTTAAAGAATTATTTTCAAAACTCTTGTACTGAAGCTTTTGTGTTTCTCTGGTTAAGTGAGCTATACTCATTGTGTATCAATGGAAATTGAACACATACTGAGAGAGGAACTTCCATAAGGAAGGGATTTCAAACAGCTTAACTAGAGGGGGAAGGCAGTCTTGTGGAAACAATATTGCTGGTTGCCTTAGGAATAAGGGACCACCTCGTTCATTTGAAGGTTCTGTGCTAAGTCACTGTTGGAGTCAAGGGAGCCATAGGAATATGGAAACTTGTGAGCCATTTAGTCCATGAGCTGAGGAATCAGAGTTGGCAGTGAAGAGACTGGGACAAATACAAAAGTTGTAAGTCTTAAGTAGAGAAAATAGCTATTTAAGAATGGAGAAGTGGATTCGTTCCTTCAGTTAAAACTGTTTTAAACCCCCCACACTGTTTTCTCTTAATTACTGTTATTACTGTTTGTATTTTTCTCTTTATTCAATCTTGTATCTATAAATCTCTCATGAATATTGATGTTCCTTCTCTCAACAAGAAGGGTATCATATATAACGAAGCGATGAACTATTTGCTGTCAGATTGAACATACTGTTCTTGAGGAACATTGTCAAGACAGTTGGGAACGTTTGACCAAACAGGTTAATTACTAACTTTTATTTTCATTTTCATTCTTTCTAAAATAGTTTAAGGCATTAATTAGAGTTCTATCCTCATGGAAACGATAATCTGAGCACTAATAGTCCCTTTATTACTTGATGCGTGCACTTGCACACTTGGGTTGAAAGTAAGAGAACACAAGTGTTTTCTCTTACTGAACTAGAACGTTCTTCATCATAATATATTTTTCACCCAACAAGCTTTGACCCAACAAGTTTTTGGCGCCGTTGCCGGGGATAGTTACACTAATTTTTTTTCCTTAATACTGTTTTAAGAACATACTCTGTATATTTCATTTTCATTTTTTTAATTTTTCTTTTGTCACATATTCTGCTGTTCATATTATCTGTGTTTTATGGTTTATGAGTGAAGAATCTGAAACAGATTCTCACCACTCCATTGAAATACCTGAGTTCTTCTTTGACCCTGAACCATAATGTACTTTACATAGGAGAAGAAGAGATCTCAGGGAAAATATTTGTGAAAATATGGTTGATCATAACAATAATAATGATAAAATTCCTCCTGAACAGAACTTCAGAGCTTTGGCTGCTCCTTTCAGGAACAGACCAGAAAGGGGAGTAATCCTTCCCCCATTAGCTCCCAACTTTGAACTCAAACCTATCTTGTTTCACATGAATAGGGAAGCAAGAGTCTTCAATAGACTCCCTGCAGAAGATCCTTACACATACCTCACAAATTTCCAAGATATTTGTGATAATTTCAGAACTGAGGGTGTAACAGAGAAAAGTATGACAATGAGGTTGTTTCCTCATTCCTTGGGCTCAAAAGAAAAAACATGGATGAAGACCCTCACCTCTGGTTCCATACACTCTTGGGAGGAACTTTCTAATAAGTTCATAGAAAGATTTCTCCCTATGTCTCGCCAAGCTGATGATAGAGCAGAGCTGTCTAATTTTAGAATGTTTATGGAGAAAATCTCTACGAAGCTTGGGTGAGATATAAGGATATCATTAGAAAGTGCCCAAACCATGGGGTGGAAAGTTGGGGAATTTTACAGTCTTTTTATAAAGGGATTGATCATACTTCTCAATCACATTTAGACTTTGCTGCATGAGGATATTTCTTTATAGGAACTCTTGAATCCAGGTACGAAATCATAGAAGGCACTGCAGAAAGATGTCTCCAATGGCCACTAGACAGGGTGAGCCCAGTAAGGAAACCAGGCATGCTAGAATTAGACAAACAAACTGCCACTGAGTCTCAACTGGCCACACTGATGAATGAGGTGAAGAATCTGAAAGCTGATCAAGAACAACCAAGGATGGAAGTCTTACAACTCACAGCAATTGAGAGTGAACCTTGCTCAACCTGTGGGGACCTTCATGATTCAACAGACTGCCCATCCACTGCTTTGGTGTGTTATGCAAAAAATTTGGGAACAGAAACTTCACCCAATCCAGAGACAATCAGCAAGCAGGAAGCAACAATAATCAAAATCCTGGAGGAACCATAGTGAAAGATCATAACCATAATCCTCAATGGGGACCACCCACAAACCAAAGACCATAAACAATCAACATCAGCAATATCAACAAAGCAGCAGAAATTGAGCATATGAACCACAAAGAAAAACCAATTATGCTCCATTCCACAGAGATGACCAACGCATCAATACCTTGGAGAATTATGTCAAAGAATATGTCACCAGGAATGATGCTGTGGTCAGAAATATTGAATCCCACCTGGGACAGATAGCTGCCAGCCTCAACACTAGTATACCAAAAATTTTATCAGAAGGAATTGATGTTCCCCCCAAATCTCATGCAGAACAAATCAAGGCAGTTACATTGAGGATTGGAAAAATCACTACGCAACCCACAATCACGCCTAAAACTACTACCTTAAATACTGGGCGGAATGTGATGACCCACCTGAAGAATCTCCAAAAGCATCACAACAACTACCTCTACATGTAGCTGTCGAACAAAGTCTAGAGTTTGGAGAAGATATTAAAGCTGATAAAATCCTAGTAGACAAAAGTCGAACAATCAGTCCACCACAACACAAGCAAGTACCAGTCAAAATTCTGTTCCCCCAAAGAACAAGAAAGCAACAAGATGAAAAACAGTTTGAGAAATTTTTGGATATTTTAAAACAACTCCACATCAACATACCCCTGGTGGACGCTCTGGAACAAATGCCCAAGTACGTCAAATTCATGAAAGACGTTCTCTCCAAGAAAAGAGGAATAATAGAACATGAAACTGTGAAGATGATGCAAGAAAGCTGCCAATACTTGGGCAAACTCTCACCCAAGCTGCAGGATCCAGGAAGCTTTACCATCCCTTGTGTAATAGGAAACACTTACCAAGGTAAGGCCTTGTGTGACCTAGGGGCAAGCATCAATCTTATGCCTTCATCAGTTTTTAAACAATTAGCCACAGGACTGGCAAAGCCAACCACTGTGACGTTACAGATCGCAGACAGATCCATTGTCAAACCGGAAGGAAAGGTAGAAGATCTACTAGTTAGAGTAGATAAATTCATCTTTCCCGCTGACTTCATCATTTTGGACTATGAAGCTGATATTGATGTTCCCATCATCTTGGGGAGATCGTTCCTAGCAACTAGAGGAGCGTTCATCAATGTTCAAAAAGGGGAACTTACCATGAGAGTACATGATGATGAAGTTAAGTTCAATGTCGTTAAAGCAATGAAATTTCATGATGAGGAAGAAGACTTGGAAGAATGCTCTGCAATCACTCTATTAGACAACCAGAGTCACCTGAAACCAGAAGGTGAAGAAACAACAGAAGAACAAGCTCTACTACAGAAAGAAGAACAAAATTGCTATCTGCAGGAAAGGAAACCTGAACCCCTGCAGAGAACTGAGAAAGAAAAACAGGTCAAAAGACCATCTTCAAAACAACCTCCTGACTTGGAACCTAAGCTCTTCCCTAGCACTTGAAATATGCATATCTGGGAAGCAATAACACCCTGCTTGTCATCATCTCCTCACTCCCCACGGAGAAACAAGAAGAACTACTGATCTGCAGGCTAAAAAAATACCAGGGAGCTATTGGTTGGACCATAGCAGACCTCAAAGGTATCAGTCCCTCTTTTTGTATGCATAAGATATTATTAACTGATCCTAACAATTTTTCAGTAGAGCACCAAAGGAGATTAAATCCCATCATGAAAGAGGTGGTTAGAAAGGAAGTTATCAAGTGGTTAGACACATGCATCATATATCCTATCTCAGACAGCAGTTGGGTAAGTCCTGTCCAGTGTGTTCCCAAAAAAGGGGGCATAACTGTAGAATTGAATGCAAGAAATGAACCGATCCCTGTCAGGAAAGTTACAGGATGGAGAATTTTCCAGGACTATGGGAAGCTTAATAATGTCACCAAAAAAGACCACTTTGCACTTCCCTTTACAGATCAGATGTTGGATCACCTCGCAGGTAAAGAGTACTTATGTTTTCTTTAAGGTTATTCTGGATATAACCAAATTGCTGTAGCACCAGAGGATCAACACAAAACCAACTTCACTTGTCCCTACTGAACGTTTGCCTTCAGAAGGATGCCTTTCGGATTATGCAATGCACCAGCGACGTTCCAAAGGTGTATGTTTTCTATTTTTTCTAATTTGATAGGTGAAGGAGTGGAAGTCTTCATGGACGACTTCTCAGTTTTGGGAACGTCGTATGATCACTGTCTGGTTAACCTAGAAGAAGTTCTTCAAAGATGTCTCTCTTCTAATCTAGTTCTTAATTGGGAGAAATGTCATTTCATGGTGAAAGAAGGAATTGTCTTAGGACATAAAATCTCCAGGTTTGGATTAGAAGTGGACCAAGCCAAAGTAGAAGCAATAACAAAGATGCCACATCTGGTGTGTGTTAAAATGCTGAGACCATTTCTTGGGCATGCAGGTTTCTACAAACGGTTCATTAAAGACTTTTCAAAGATAGCCAAACCTCTGTGCCATTTGCTGGAAAAAGATGTGAAATTTGAATTCAATTCTGATTGTTTGAAGGCTTTTGAAGCTTTGAAAAGTAAATTAGTAACTACGCCTGTTATTCAACCTCAAGACTGGAATTTACCCTTTGAATTAATGTGTGATGCAAGTGACCAAGCTATAGGGGTGGTTCTAGGCCAGAGGAAGGATAAACTCTTTCGTAGCATATACTATGCTAGCAAAACTTTGAATGAAGCTCGAGTGAACTACACGGTCACTGAAAAAGAGCTGTTGGCTGTAGTATATGCCTGCAAAAAGTTCAGGCCATACATTATGGGATCCAAAGTCATTATTCACACTGACCATGCAGCTCTCAGATACCTATTTGCCAAGAAAGAAGCAAAACCACGGTTAATAAGATGGATCCTACTGTTGCAAGAATTCAATCTGGAGATCGAAGAACGGAAAGGTTGTGAAAACCAAATTGCAGATCATCTGTCCAGATTGGAATATATTGAAGTTGGACTATCCATCAAGGAGACGTTCCCCGACGAGCAATTATTTGTTATCTATATCAAAGAAGTTGAAGTTCCTTGGTTTGCTGATATAGCTAACTTCCTTGCAGCAGGGCTGGAACCATATGAAGCAAACAGGATGCAGAAAAAGAAATTTTTTCATGACTGTAGGAGCTATCTCTGGGATGAACCTTTATTATTCAAAAGATTTATGCACCAAATGATAAGGAGGTGTGTCCCAGAGGAAGAGCAACCTCAAATCCTTTTTCACTGCCATTCGTCCCCCTATGGAGGCCATTTAGGCAGAATCAAAACTGCATCCAAGATACTTCAATCAGGTTTTTATTGGCCTTCCCTTTTTAAAGATGCTCTTCAATATGCTAAACAATGTGATAAATGTAAGAGGGAAGGTAACTTAACCAGACAGAATGAAATATCCCTTAATCCCATATTAGAAGTTGAATTGTTTGATGTATGGGGCATTGATTTCATGGGGACTTTTCCCCCTTCATGTGGGAACAAATTTATATTGATGGCTATTGATTACGTAAGCAAGTGGGTGGAAGCTGTTGCTTTGCCCACTAATGATGCTAAGGTGGTTATAAAATTTCTAAAGAAAGTTTTTTTCGACAAGATATGGGACCCCCTGCTGTATCATCAGTGACGGTGGGAAACACTTCATTAACCGCCAGTTTGAGAGGTTGTTGGAAAAATATGGAGTCAAACAAAAAGTTGCAACTCCATATCATCCACAGACCAGTGGACTTATCGAAGTCTCTAATCGAGAGGTTAAGAGGATTCTAGAGAAGGTTGTTAACCCTTCTCGGAAAGACTGGTCTCTCAAACTAGATGAGGCATTATGGGCTTACAGAACAACTTACAGAATGCACTTAGGATGTTCCCCTTACAGATTAATATTTGGCAAAGCATGCCACCTTCCTCTAGAATTAGAACACAAAGCATATTGGGAAGTCTACGCTCTCAACATAGATGAGAAGGCAGACGGGGAAAAGAGACTGCTACAGCTTGAGGAACTGGAAGAATTCAGAGGAAGCACATATGAAAATCACAAACCGTACAAAGAAAAAATGAAATAGTGTCACGATAAAAGAATCAGGAACATAGAGCTCAAGGTTGGTCAGAAAGTGTAGTTAATCAACTCCAGACTCCCACTGTTTCCAGGAAAGCTCAAATCAAGATGGACTGGTCCATACCAAATAGTGAAAGACGCAGGAAACATAGCTTCTGAGATCCAAGAAACTGAACATGGCCGCGCTTTTAAAGTCAACGAGCACAGGTTAAAACTGTATTCTGATGAAACATTCAATGAAAATGAGGAAAGTATCCCTCTCTCTGATTCCAATTGAGAATTAAGTAACATGTCTAGCTAAAGACACTAAACTAAGCACTGACTGGGAGGCAACCCAGTGGATACCTTTGCCCTTTAACATCCCAAATAGGGAGGGAACATCTGATGTTCACCTCTAATCCAAACAATTGGCCTACGTTCCGTGGCAGGAACGTAGTTTTGGGGTAATTCAAAAACCACATACACCCATTTATTTCTTTCTTGTTAATTTCCATTTGTTTCCATTTTTGTTCCCTAATGTAAACTTAATTCCTTTTTGAAATAGAAATTTGTTTTTTGTTCAAACTGATTAGAGCATAAATTTCAGTTATAGTACTGTGGCTGTGAAAATTTGAATAACCAATTGCATGAAACACAAAGTCAATGAGTAATTATTCTTGTTCTTACTCTGAATGCTTGAGATAGGAAAGGTGAAGCGAATTTAATCTTCAGATTTTTGAAGGATACTGATCTGTGTGAACTAAAACTGGTGAGGAACGAAAAATGCCAAACACTTACTCATGAGAGCGTTCCTAAGGTGTCACCACAATGAAACTTCTAAACTTGCATTGATGTTGTAAGTACTGCTAAAGAATAGGTGAATTTCACTATTAAGGATCAACCTTGAAACACTCACACTCTTCACAACCAAACAAACACTTCCATTCCCATTCACACCACAGCACAATCCCACACACCCATACTCATCCCCAGGTCAAAAAAAAGGGGCAAGGAACAAATCCAACAGGAGCAAAAAGGGCAAGAAGAAAGAAAACAAAGAAAAATGGGAACAATCATTCAAAAGAATTCAGAAGAAGATACCAAACAAGATTTCCCCAAAGGAAGAAAAGAAGGTACAAAAAGATAAGGTGTTCCCTCAAACAGAAAAGTTCAGCTCTGAAACAAAAAAAATGAAAAATGTTCCTTGACCCAAGACCTGTGACCATTCCATTCTAAAACTCCCATCAATCCTTTTCACAAAGATCCTTTGAAATCGGAGACACCTGCACTTCTTAGGAAAGCAGCAGATAAGCAAGTTTGAAGAATCACATCCAGGAATAGACAGAGAAACACCAAGCCCTGAGTGATAGTGAGACAGAAGATCAGCACCCTTCACTTACCTTGGACCAAATTCTTTTTACTTGTCACCTATGGAAAGTAGTTCAGTCTTTGAAAAGATTACGATTCCTTCCTGACTTAAGTTTCTGAAGTTGAGCTATTCTTTGAAATTGAGCAGCCTAAGCCACTATTTCTGAGTTTTTTGAGGACAACCAATAGTTTAGTTTTGGGGTGTTTGATGGGACAAAAATTCATTCCCATCTAAGCCCATTTTGATGGCAAAATACCATTTGTTCCCTCATCTGATGAGCAACTTTAGCACTAAAAGCACATGTTTAATATCTTTATGACATAAACACAGTGGGGAATGAATGGTGACGTAATCCTTTGGAAAATATATAAAAAGGGGAACAGATTGGTAACATTAAATACACCTGCTCCACTCACTCAATCTCTCTGACCACTTTTCAAGAAACTTTGAAAAGAAGTTTCCATAAAGCATAAGTGGTGCAGCAATCAAGCAAGAGGAAACGTGCACAGCAGGGAATAAACAGTTCTTATTGGCTAAAAGGAAAGCAAGGCATGGGGACGATAAAAAGGAAAGACAAATCTCAAAAATAATTGTCCCATCCAGCCACTTGCGTCCCTCAAAGCACTGTTCACACCGCCTCTTTCATGAAGTCAAGAAAACAACTCCAAGGGAATTACACATTTCACCACTCACTCTTTTGCCTATAAATAGGACGTTCCAGCACGAAGAACATCATCAAATTTCTTAAGAAGAGATCACTTAGTTTATTTTGTAGTTTTTTTCCCTTTTGTATAGTTTTAGCTGTAGTTAAGTGACAACACTTCTTCTCTATTCTATATCACTCACTTGAGACTCCTCATGAGCAACAACCATCTTCTCCACTTTCCATTTTATTGTAACCTAATTTGTTTCCAATTAAATATAAGTGTTATTTTTCTCTTTCCACTCGTTATCTCTAAACAGAATCTCGGGTCTATGGGATTTCAGTTTGGAATAATTATGTTTAAAGTAGTAGCCATGGGCTAAACTATATGTGGAACGGAAAAAACTGCAAAGCTCTTAAAGAATTATTTTCAAAACTCTTGTACAGATGCTTTTGTGTTTCTCTGGTTAACTGATCTATACTCATTATGTATTAATGGAAATTGAACACATACTGAGAGAGGAACTTCCATAAGGAAGGGATTTCAGACAGCTTAACCAGAAGAGAAGGCAGTCTTGTGGAAACAATACTACTGGTTGCCTTAGGAATAAGGGACCACCTCGATCATTTGAAGGTTCTGTGCTAAGTCACTGTTGGAGTCAAGGGAGCCATAGGAATATGGAAACTTGTGAGCCATTTAGTTCATGTGCTGAGAAATCAGATTTGGCAGTGGAGAGACTGGGACAAATATAAAAGTGTTAAGTCTTGAGTAAAGAAAATAGCTATTTAAGAATGGAGCAGTGATCCATTCCTTCTGTTAAAACTGTTTTAAACCCTCCACATTGTTGTCTATTATTACTGTCATTACTGTTTTTATTTTTCTCTTTATTCAATCTTGTATCTATAAATCTCTCATGAATATTGCTGTTCCTTCTCTCAACAACAAGGGTATCATATATAACGAAGCGATGAACTGTTTGCTGTCAGATTGAACCTACTGTTCTTGAGGAATGTTGTTAAGACAGTAGGGAACGTTTGACCAAACAGGTCAATTACTAACTTTTCTTTTTTACTTTCATTCTTTCTAAAATAGTTTAAGGTATTAATTAGAATTTTATCCTCGTGGGAACGATAATCTGGGCACTAATAGTCCCTTTATTACTTGATGCATGCACTTGCGCACTTGGGTTGAAAGTAAGAGAACACAAGTGTTTTCTCTTACTGAACTAGAACATTCTTCATCATAATATATTTGTCACCCAACAAGTTTTTGACCCAACAGCGCGCATAACAGCTTAAAACTGCGATTTCTCCGCAAGACCGGAAAACTCCGGATTCATCTGATCAAGGGTAATTAAAGGACAATGGATAATGTTCAAAATTAGAGTTTCTAAATAGTTTATGAAATTATGGACGTTTAGCGGAATAGGCGGGAGATTCGAATTAGTTTGAAATCGTGTGAGGTGGCGGTGGGGCCCACCTCGCTTAAGTGGACTTGGCCACCTTGGACAACATAAAAATATGGTCCTTTTCTCTCCTTCCCCCGTGTCGGAGCGTGTCGCCGTGTCGGAGTGTGTCGGACACGACTCTCTCTGTTTTTACAAGTGTCCGTGCTTCCTTGCCTGTTGGAGTCAAGGGAGCCATAGGAATATGGAAACTTGTGAGCCATCTAGTCCATGAGCTGAGGAATCAGAGTTGGCAGGCAAAGAAACTAGGACAAAGCCAAAAGGTGCTAAGTCTTGAGCAGAGAAAATAGCCCCTTTAAGAGTGAAGCAGTGAATCCGTTCCTTTTGTTAAACTGTTTTAACCATCACCCTATTGTCTCTTGATTATAGTTATTTCTGTTTTTAGTATATTTTACTTTATTTTATTTAGTATTTATAAAACTCCAATGATTATTATCTCACCTTCTTCTAAACAGGAAGGATCACATACATAACGCAGCGAGCAATTGTTTGCCACCAGATTGAACCTATTGTTCTTGAGGAACGTTGTCAAGACAGTAGGGAACGTTTGACCAGACACTTCATTTACTAACTTTTCTTCTCATCTTCATTCTTTATAAACAGTATAAGACAATAATTAGTACTCTATCCTCGTGGGAACAATAATTTGGGCATTAATACTCCCTTTATTACTTGATGCGTGCACTTGCGCACTTGGGTTGGAACTAAGGGAACGAATCTGTGTTCTGCAAGAACAGAGGTACGTTCTCTTTCAGAACTTATATTTTCCACCATCAGCAAACCACCCAACAGGGCCCACCTCACTTAAGTGGACTTGCCACCTTGCACAACATCACAAATCAGATTTTCTCTCTCCTCCTCCCTCCCACAAAATCGTGCCTCACCTCCATGAATGGCCAAGAAAAGCTCCAAATCTTCTTCCTCTCATAACTCCCTCAATACTCACTCAAATCAAGAAAAGTTTATCAACAAAGTTGTTGGAAATCATCATCCAAACACATCCCACCGATTAGTTTTTCTTGAAACCCTCTCATTTGAGAGAAAGGGGGCAAAACCAGCCACGAAATTTGGAGAAGTTTTTGTGATTTTGGAGTTGTGTGTTCAAGTCATTGCTTGGGGATCACTTGGAGGGGTCCTAGGCCAAGCTTGTGAGTATATATCAACACATTTTATGGCTTGATTCATGAATTTAAATTTGGAAAACCTAGAGCATGAGTTGTGTAATTGATGTAGTTAGAGAGCTCAAATTGAAATTGTGCATTAGACAAATGTGGCTTAGAATGATGTTTTAGAGTGATTGATGTCATAAAAATTATGGAGAAAATTGGATGATAACTTGGTGGATTTTTGAGTTCACTTCCATGACTTTGTGATTTTGATTGGTTGTAGAATTGTGTAATTGAGTTGTTGAGTATTTGTATGAGTTAATTATAGGATTGTATGATGTGTGGAAGTGTTGAATTGACCTTGCGTATTTTGGCATTGACCTTTCCAGCTTTGTCGTATTTTGTTTCCCTATGCTTCCCTAATTCACTAAATCCCTTGCTTTATCCCATTTTCAGATGTTATGTTATATTGTTTATATGCATCGAAGTGAGCCATGGGGTGGAGTATTCTCCAGAACCTCTGGGTTACTGAGATATATCCGTATATCTCACCCCGCTTTGGGGACTTTATTTCAGGTGGTAGCAGTGGTGTTGGGGTGGCGGGCAAGAAGCCTGTAGGTTGAGCATTAGGACATTATTTGTTTTGCATTTTGGTGACCATTGGGCCTACGCTAGACTTAGTACATGAACATTATGTTGAGCTAGGACCATTCATATTGTCATTTTGTTCATGTCTCTTTTGGCTAAGTTTAGTGGTTAATTATTATGTTTTATTTGAAAGTTATGGGTTGTAATTTGTAATATGTCTATTTGAGAGGTTGTAAATTGTAATATGAAGAATTGATGTAAGCTTGAAGTATATAATATGATGAAAGGGCGCTAGGCCTATTTTAGGATGTGAATGATGATTTATGATTGAAATGGGAAAAATGTTTATCCTTTTAAATGACACAACTTATATCCTTTCACTCTCACAAAGAGGTGGGACCCACACCTTTATTTTTTTGTCAACTCTTTCTCTCCCCCTTTATCTATCTCTTTCTCTCTCTTAAAATGATATAACTTTACATCCTTTAAAATGACACACACTTTACCCTTCAAAGAATGCATGCAATTGGACCTTTGTGATTGAAATTAGTAACATGAAAAAGTAAGCATTGATGATGTATTGTGAGCGAATTGATTATAAACTGTGAAGGGTTGTAACAGCACCAAGGCATTGCTAGTCCTTGTGTGCCACCCATGATTATTAGGTACCAATTTGAGGTTAGACAACACATTTGCAAAATTGGGATTTATTGGAAAAACAAAGGGAACTCTGGCGAAATTTCTAGAAATTGGCATAATTTAGGTGAACTATGGGAGAGTATATCTCCTTTCACAAAGGTCCAATAGGGACGTGCCATATGTTGTTTTAAAGCTTGAGATGTCATCTTTCTTGTGTTAAAATTTGGGAATTTTCTGGGTTGCACGCAACCCTGTAAAATCTATTGAAGACGGGCTATCCAGAATGCACCTGTGCAGGGGCTGTTTCTGGCAGTTTTTGGGAATTTTATCCCTGCTTCATTTCTTGGTAAAATTAAGTGTATCATATTTAAAATTGAAGCTCTAGTTGTCCAGTTTATTGTATAAAAATTTGAGAGCAATTGGTTGAGTTTATTTTCCAGAATAATTGATTGAGTGAAGGCTGTTCGGAGCCGGTTTGAGGTTGGCTAGCAGATTTGCTTGTCCAACTTCAAACGACGATATCCGGAGCAAAAGAAAACTTTATGACTCGTGTGATAGCTCGTTAGAAATATAATTGAGTTTAGAATAATATACTAAAACATGAGGAGCGCACATCATGTGGTTTATCCGCAGTAATTTAATTACCGAACCATGTTAGGATGGGTAGAAAACGTAAAAGTGAGATTTTGGCTAAGTGGGTTTATGGGAACCCTTTAGTGACTTGAGAGAAGTATTTTATGATACATAGGTAGGTTAACTAATTATTCTGCAAAGAGTTTACAGTTACGATCACAGCTTTTATTTATTACGCTTTATTATTGTTTTAAATGCTCGCGTAATAAACGAAAAAAATTTACTCGCATTTTTACAAATGAATTGCTGTGATTGTAACTGCGCTTAATATCATAATTAATGTTAACAATACCGGTGTACAACGGGATGTTACAAGGGTAGTGGTTGGAGGTGTATGTTGGTAATGTAGTATAACATGTTCATGCATTAGTGTATGTTTGTGGTACATAGATTGTACCGAGTCACTGGCCAGTAGACAGTTGCCTTCGGGCGTTACAGACTTCCACTTGGTAGGTCTCCATGAGGGAGTTCCAGTTGACCTGGGGTCGTGGTGTGTCATCCGTAGAGGAGCACACTAGGAATTCTCGGGTGTATATGGATGGAGGTGAATTGGTCGATGTTCTGGGAACACTTCCTTGGATGAGAACCCGTAGGCTATATGCCGAGGCCAATAGGGGCGTTGCGTGGTTTTGGCATTGACCAATCCAGCTTCGTCGTATTTTGTTTCCCTATGCTTCCCTTCTTCACTAAATCTCATGCTTTATCCCGTTTTAAATGTTGTATTATATTATTGATATGCATCGAAGTGAGCCATTGGGCGAGTATTTTTGAGAATCTCTGGGTTACTGAGATATATTCGTATATCTCACCCCGTTTTGGGGGCTTTATTTCAGGTAGTGCCAGTGGAGTTGGAGCGGCGGGCAAGAGGCCCGTAGGATGAGGTTGGACGTAGAATTACTTTGCATTTTGCGGCCATTGGGCCTAGGCTAGACTTAGGACATGAACATTGTATGTGAGTTAGGATTATTATCTGTCATCTTTGTTCATGTCACATTTTGTCTAAGTTTAGCCATTTATTTTCATGATTTGTTTTGGTGGTTCATTATGTATATTTGGAGGATTATTGTAATATTTGTAAAGAAGCTTGTAATTTATGATTTGAGACATTGTGTAATATTGAAGTATGTTATATGATGAAAGGGCAATAGGCCTATTCTAGGATGTGAATTATGCTTTATGTTTCAAGCATGCATGCAAGGGAATTAATGTGATTGAACTGGTTTAAGAGTTGATATTGAAATTTTTAAGTTGTAAATTGAACTCATTGATATAAATTGTAAAAGGTTGTAAGAGCACCAAGGCATTGCTGGTCCTTAAGTACCACCCATGTTTATTAGGTACCATTTGAGGCTAGATAACACACCTTTAAAGGTGGAATTTATTGGAAAAACAAAGGAGACTCTAGCAAAATTTCTAGAAATTGGCAGAATTTAGGCGAACTTTGGGAGAGCATATCTCCCTCCACAAAGGTCCAATAGAGACTTACCATACGCCATTGTAAAGCTTGAGATGTCAAATACCTTGTGTCAAAATTTGAGCTCAATAGGAGTTGTACGCAGCCCTGTGGAAGCCAGAGAGCACGGACTATGCAGAACGCCCCTGCACATGGGGCTGTCTCTGGCAATTTTTGGGAAACTTATTTCTACTTCGTTTCTTGGTCAAATTAGGAGCATGATATTTCAAATTGAAGCTTGAGCTGTCTAGTTTACGTTATAAAATTTTTATAGAAATCGGTAGAGTGGAATTTCCAGAATCATTGATAGAGTGAGGGCTGTTTGGAGCCCTGTTTGAGGTTGGCTTGCAGATTTGGTTGTCCAACTTCAAACGGCGATAACCGGAGCAAATGGGAACTTTATGACTCGTGTGATAGCTTGTTACAAAGATAATTAAGTGTAGAATAACATACTAAAAGATGAGAGTTTTGCGACATGCGGATTTTCCGCAGTAATTAAAATACCGAACCATGTCGGATAGGTAGAAAACGTAAAAGTGAAATTTAAGCAAAGTGAGTTTATGGGAACCCCTTAGTGACTTGAGAGGAGTGTTATATGATATCTAGGCATTTTATATTATTATTTTGTAAAGAGTTATCAGTTACGGTCACAGCTTTTATTTATTACGCTTTATTATTATTTTAAATGCTCGCGTAATAAAAGAAAAAAGTTTACTCGCATTTTTATAAATGAATTGCTATGATTGTAACTACGCTTAATATCATAATCAATTTTAACAATACCAATACGTAACAGGTTGTTACAGTTATCATCAATTATGATATTAAGCGCGCTTACGATCATAACAGTCATTTGAAATTACGGGAAAACTTTTTCTTTTTATTATTGTTTCCACTTTTAAAATAATCATATCAGACAATGTACTAACTGTATCATTACTCAAAAATCATTGCGGAATTATAAAGCTATAAGCTTAATACCATACAACTTAAATTTGAAGGTTGCTAAGTGGTTCCTATAAACCAACAAAGCTTATAACTCATTCTATCCATGATTAACAGTAAATGCCTTCACATTTTTACTCATTCTATTCATTTCTTAATATGATATATACTTCTTTGTTAGCTTCACGTGGGTTTAAACCGTGCTCAATTTAGAGCACCGTAGCTCATGTTAGGCAAATTTTACTAAACTATGTTTGACCTGATTTCGGGTAGCGCATTTTAACGCTCTCTAGAGCATTACGACGCGCTCATCGAACCAATTTTTTCCTGGAAGCACGTACGACGCTCAATAGCGCGTTACAACGCTCGAGACCCAAAGGAAATGACACTATAGAGCGTTATAATGCCCAATAGCGCGTTATAACGCCCACCACAAGTATCCTTTGCATCTTTTTGCGCGTCCTAACGCTCATTTGCGTGTTACAATGCTCTCCAATAGGGGAGTTACCATTTTTCTTCGGTGTAAGTGCATTTTAATGCCCATTTGAGCATTTTAACGCTCTCCAACTGGACAACACATGCCCTTCCCTGTTTTCACCTATTTTTCCTTTGGGGAATTACTTCCCACTCACCATATGACCTACAAGACAACTTTACAACATTAATTATCTACCTATCTATCTTCACATAACACATCATCGAATAAGTCATTGACTCTTCCATCATATGAAATGGAGATGGAATTTCAAGCTCATGTAGTTGGGGAACAACTTTGTAGTTGCAAGTTTCTCCTAAAAGTGTCTAGAAATGGAGATGGAATTTCAAGCTCATGTTTTGCTCTCCCATGGTGGGTTTCACGATTTGGGGCTGATGAGAGGAGAGAGAAGATCAATTTTTTTGTGACAAAGACTCTCTCATGTGTCTCACTCACTTAAGTGAAAGTGGGTCCCACTTGTCACTTAACTCATTTGAAACATCCATTTAATTCACTAATTTTACAATCTATAATTTTTATCCACAATCTACATGTTTTTATTTCCTAAATATTAATTCCATTTTCACACTTACCGGTGTAATTATAATGCCGTAGTTTATCCGGTAAAAGTCACTATTCATCAAAATTTCTCAAAATATACCTACTAACTCCAAATTTCGCACTGAATCCATTTCCAGTATTATTTTCCTCAAATTAAACTCCGATTTATCATTTCATTGTACAAGGTTACATAATTGGCAATTTACCATTTTGCCCCCGATGGGTATTTTGACCCAAAACCTCAAGATTTTCACTAATTAAACCCTCTAACCCCCAATTTAGCATTTAATATCATAATTAAATATGTGAGGTGTTATATTCACCCCCACCTTTTAGGAATTTTGTCCACAAAATTAGGAACATACATGTCCACTAACTCAGGATGCAGCCAGAGAATCTCATCATCCCGCTCCCAAGTAGCTTCCTCAAGTGTACGCCCCTCCCATTGTACTTTTACCATAGGGATGACTTTGCTTCTAAGTTTCTTTTCACCCCGCTCAAGAATACACATCGGGCCAACGAGAGTTTTCAAGTTCTCCCGTATCTCTATATCATCCGGAATCACCACATGTGACTCGTCCGGAACTTACCGTCTCAATTGTGAGACATGAAACACATCATGTATATTAGACTTGGGGCAAGGAAAGCTGATAGGCCATCAGTCCCACACACTTATTTATCTGATAAGGTCCAATGAACCTAGGACTCAGCTTCCTTACTCCCAATGCACGACCAACACCCATAACAGGTGACAATCTCATGAACATGTTCTCCCCTTCCTCAAATTCCAAGGGTTTATGCTTATTATCACAGTAACTTTTCTGTCGATTCTGAACTTGTTTCAATTTCTCTCTGATCATAGCAATTTGCTCAGTAGTCTCTCGCACGAAATTAGGGCCAAATCTTTCTTTATCACCTACTTCTATCCAGCAAGTAGGAGTCCGACATCTCCGTCCATACAATGCCTCATACGGTGCCATGCCCAGACTGGAGTGAAAGCTATTGTTATAAGAAAACTCTACCAATGCCAGGTATTTATCCCAAGCAGTTCCTTGCTCCAATGTATAAGCCCTCAGCATATCCTCCAGGGTCTGAATAGTCCGCTTAGTTTGACCATCAGTCTATGGATTATACGCAGTGCTCAGCCTAAGCTGAGTGCCAAAAGCATGCTGCAAAGCTCCCCAAAATCGAGAAGTGAACTTCTGTTCTTGGATCCCTACCTTCTAACCGAGCTATCCTTCTTTCCTTCTTCTCTTCTATGACTCTTCTTTTATCCGCTCTAGTGGGCCTGTATCCCAACCCAAATCTGTTTTTATTCTCACACAGTTGTAGCGGCTTAGCAATGCCTTCTCCATTTTTCCCTAGCTCGTGCCCATACAAACAACCTCCTTCGAGCATAAGTTTAGCCACCATTAATGATGCATTAGATGGTGTTAGCTTTATAACTTGTGCTCCTTCTCCTACATAGGTGGTGGTTGCAATCTAAAGTGCTTGGAAAGAAGTTTCAAGGGCCTCCTCTGCAGCTTCAATATAAGGGTTTGATGATGTTTTACTCACCAACAAATCTTCTTCACCTGAAACAATTACCAACTTGTTGTCTACTATGAACTTCAACTTTTGGTGCAATGTGGAGGGCACAACTCCCGCAGAGTGAAACCAAGGGCGCCCCAAGAGACAAGTATAGGCTGGCATAATGTCCATCAATTGGAAGGTGATTTCAAAAGTACATGGGCCAATCTGGATCGGAATGTCAATTTCCCCAATCACTTCTCTTCTAGTACCATCGAAAGCTCTCACTATCATAGTACTTGGTCTTATGTATGACATATCGAAAGGAAGCTTTGATAATGTTGATAGGGGAATTACATTCAAAGAGAAGTCGTTGTCAATAAGTACTTTAGCCATAGCATGATCTTGACATTTCACAGAAATATGCAATGCTCTATTATGCCCTCTTCCATCTGCAGGTATTTCATCATCAGTAAAACTGACATAATTATCAGCAACAATGTTATCGACAATTCCATCTAACTTGTCCACCGCAATGTCATGGGCAACATGAGCTTCATTCAATACCTTTATACCTTTCTGTGTGGTTCAGAGTTCAAAAATAAAGACAGGAGAGATATTTTTCCTGGAGTGTGATTCAGTTGTTCTACCACTTTATATTCACTTTGTCTTATGAACTTCAAAAACTCACAGGCTTCTTCATTAGTTACCGCTTTCTTGTGCTCATCTGGACTAACTTCTTTTTCTCCAAAAATGCTTCCATCTTTGTTCTTCCTTCTGTCTTCTTTCATTTCTTCCTTGGCTGAATCATTTCGAAGCTCTTCGGGGTTATAAATACGACCACTTCGGGTCATCCCACCAATTCCAGAAACATTTGTGACAATAGAAAAGCCTATACTAGAAGACGCTGGCAATATATCACTCTGAGGGTTGCTAGTAAGAACCTACACGCCATACTTCCATGGCACAACTTTGGTGTCCTTGTAGGCAAAAGGGGTTGGTACTTGAATGGTAATTAGCTTTGGGCTGCATGTTGTCTGCATGGATGAGTTTCTTGTGTAATGAACTACCAATGGTTTTGGGATGGAGGCAATATGTTCATTAGTTGGCGTGGTCACCAAAGGAACTTGGGTATTTACGCCCACCTGATCTTCTTGATCCTTAATCATATTTATGTCACTATCCTCATATTGGCAGCCAATTTGTACAAATTGCATGTCTATCAAATCCTGAAGAATTTGCTTAAACTCATCACAATCTTCAATGGAATGCCCCATATTTGGATGGATTCCACACATCATCCTTTCATCGTGGATTTCCTCTTTTTTAACTTGGGCGTGTATCATCCCATACTTACAAAGCTCTTCGAAAATTGTTTTTAGAGGAGTTTTGATATCTGCCACCTTTCTCACAAGATGCTGATTTGAAAACTCTTAACAACATTGACCCTAGAACTTCCATGATTAGGCAAAGGGTTATTGCCAACATTAGGAGCATCTTCCTTGAAGTTCAACCACTTGGCTTCAATTAAACTTTGCACCTTAAACTTCAAGGCATTACAGCTTTCAGTAGAATGACCCACAGCTCCAGCATGATAATCACATTTTGCATTTACATCGAATCCTCTAGGGTAAGGAGGTTCAAGTGGTTTCATTGGAATTGGTACAACAAGTGAACTTTGGACAAGGTGTGGTAAAAGCTCAGTATAAGACATGGGAATTGGGTCAAATTTAAATGGTCTTCTCTCTTGGTTGTTTGGGGTTCTTCTTTGATTTGGATTTGAATTTTGAGCCCATGATTAAGGTGGTCGTGATGGTACAGTTGGAAATGTTTGTGGCTGGGAAGGAGGTGACGAGTGGTAGGGTGTTGGTGAGTGGTAAGGTTGGGGATATGGGGTATGTGAAGTATTGGCCACATCAGGGTAATTAGCGAAAGGTGTTTGGAAACTTGGCTGAGGGTTACTATATGTTGGGTTAGGCTTGCCTTGTGTAAACCTTTGCTGATTGAAAGTCACAACATGAGTTTCTCTTTCTTTTTTTCTTCCTATCCCAGTTGAAGGTTTCTTCATATTAACAGCCTCCAGTCCTTATTCTGTTTTCTACCCTTTCTCCTATTATGACAATGTCAGAAAAATTTGATGACACGCTTCCGATCATCCGGTCATAGAACGATCATTGGAGGGTATCGATGAACGTAGCAACCATTTCCTTTTCTGACAATGGGGGGTCAACTTGCGCAGATAGTTCTCTCCATCGTTGAGCATATTCTTTAAAAGACTCCACATCTTTCTTCGTCATATTCTGTAGCTGCAGTCTATCAGGAGCCATATCAATGTTATACTTGTATTGCTTGAGGAAATCATTAGCCAAATCTTTCCAACAACGTATATGTGCTCGCTCAAGGTGCGTGTACCAATTCGAAGCTGCACCCGTCAGGCTATCCTGAAAAAAATGGATCAACAAATTCTCATCTTGGGCATATGAGGCCATCTTTCGACAATACATGGTCAGATGACTCTTTGGGCAAGTGGTCCCTTTATACTTGTCAAAATCAGGTACTTTAAATTTTGGGGGAATAACAACATTAGGAACCAGACAAAGTTCGGATGCGTTTACAAGGCCATAATTACTTCCCTCTTCTATAGCTCTCAACCTTTCTTCCAAAACTTCCAATTTCCCCATAGATTGAAGAATTCCAATTGAAGAATTATTCAATGTGTCATGAGAAACTCCATGAGGGTTGTTTGGTGCCATATATACAAGATTGGAGGGTGGTGTTGGTGGATTGCCACTGAGATAAAAGGAAGTACTTGAGGTTGGGGTATACTTTGTGAGTTTAAGACAGGTGGAACCATCGGTGCACTACTAATAGGGAAGGGTGTTTGTGTTTGTGGATTTTCAATTGAATTTGGGTGAAGACCTTGCGATTGAGTAGGGTTTGGGGTAGGAGTTGATGTGTTACCATCTGGAGGATTAGTGGCTTGTGGTGGTACAAATCCTGGAGGTAGGTCGTACGGAGGGAATGATGGTACATGGACTTCTTGCGGATTGGTGATTGATGGTTGTATGGGATTATATACCGTAAGTTGCATCAACACTCCTTGAGGGTTGGAACTTTGGAGCTGTATAGGAATTGGGGAAAAGCCAGGTGGGTGGGATAGTGTATCTCTTGTTCGTCATTTACAGCTGAAGGGGTCCCATCTGTGTTCCGTTTTTCCAATGATTGCAGAATCTCCAGCATTTGAGCCATTTGTACCTTCAGCTGGTTCACATCTTCTCTCAGCTCACCTCGTTCTAGTTCATCCATGATCTTGGCTTGAGCACGAGTCTTATAAGGGTGTCGTGGAAACAGTTTTGCTTTTTTGTTTATTTTTCTCTCACTGTGTAAGACAAGATAATGAGTATGCAAATGCTAAAGTAAAATATGCTTGTTGTGGATGCTGAAGACAAAATTTTCAAGATTTTATGCCATGAAAATGCATGAATGAACTTTGCCAGGTTGTGAACCCCTGAGGCGAGATTATGACGCCTAGTATCAAAAGTATAATAATACTTTGGCAAGGTGTTTAAAGTTCCGGAGGAGAAATGCCTCCTGAGTGCATGACATTAAATGCTCATGGTTATGTTTAGATGTTGCAACATGAAAGAAAAATAGTAATAAAGATAGAGAGAGCATACTCCCATTGTCCTACATTAGGAAAGCCTAAGGTTTGGGCATATGCTTTTCTAATTCATGAAAGCTCTTAATGGGTGGCTCTACGATTCTATATTGGTCTCTAGAATTCAGAGTCACACTCTAGCTGAGGTTTTCATGATAACCAAACAGGATGTACATCCAAAATGGATACCACTACACAACCTCTAACCTATGTCATGTTTCACTCAGACCCGGGTACAGGGCCCCACTCATATTCAGCAATGCTCTATTATGCCTACACCTAGCTAAAGACGGGTACATTCTTACGCGCCTTTAAATTTCTGCCAAAGCGGGTCCACTCTTCTGCGCCTTTTAATTTTTGTCAAAACGGGTCCACTCTTCCGCGTCTTTATTTTTCTGCAAAAGCGGGTCCGCTCTTCCGCGCCTTTATTTTTCTGTCAAAGCGGGTCCACTCTTCCGCACCTTTAAATTTCTGCCAAAGCGGGTCCACTCTTCCGCACCTTTATTTTTCTGCAAAAGCGGGTCCACTCTTTCGCGCCTTTTAAATTTTTGCCAAAGCAGGTCTACTCTTCCGCGTCTTTAATTTTTTGTCAGAGCGGGTCTACTCTCCCGCGCCTTTAAATTTATGTCAAGGCGGGTCCATTCTCCCGCGCCTTTAAATTTATGCCAAGGCGGGTCCACTCTCCCGCGCCTTTAAATTTCTGTCAAGACGGGTCCACTCTCCCGTACCATTTATTTTCAGTTCAAGTCGGGTCCATTCTCCCGAATCATTAATTTTTAACCAAATGTTGTGTCCCCTGTCCCACAACTGAGATTAATTTAGCTGTGACGGCTTGTTAATCTTATATAATTTTGGGTTATTTTAACTGTGACAGTTTGATAACTTGAAATTGACAGCTTATCCCGCACATACTTATTTTTTTCTATTTAAGCCGGGATCTCAATTCCGCATATATTTAACTTTTAGGCCCCCGCGCCATCACCGTTTACCTATTGAGCTCCTACGCTCGTCATTTCTGTCCTTCACTCATTAAAGCTGGGTCCCCTGTCCCACAACTGAGATTAATTTAGCCGTGACAGCTTGTTAATCTTTTAATATAATTTTGGGTTATTTTAACTGTGACAGTTTGATAATTTGAAATTGACAGCTTATTCCGCACATACTTATTTTTTTCCTATTTAAGCCGAGATCGCAATTTCGCATATATTTACCTTTTAGGCCCCCGTGCCATCATCGTTTACCTATTGAGCTCCTACGCTCATCATTGTATATATTTATACCTTAATATCCATCACTTCATATGTTCCCGGACAAAAGGAGAGTTCACGTCTTTACTTATTCTTTATGATAATATGAAAATTACATTTCTTTATATTCTCGACTAAAGATAAGTAAAGAGGGGCAGCTGTAATCACTCGACTTTGTCCTCACACAAAAAAAAAAAAAAAAAAAAAATATGAAACTTTTATTTTGTAGTATATTATTATCATCATTATTATTTATTTTTGTTTTATATCAAAAAGGAAAAAAGAAATGAAGGAAAATAGAAAAATGAAAAAAGTAAAAAGAAAGTAAGTAAAAAAGGAAGAGAGATATTGATAAAAAAAGAGTTCAGATTTTATCATTTATTTAAAAATATTAATAATGATAATAAAATACGTTTCTTAATGAAAAGGAAAGTTTGATGGCGGTTCTCAAACTCCATGCACCCATCATCATTTAAGATGACAATTTATCCCACTTGCTCATCATGTCAAGCTGCATTACGTTGGAGAAAAGAAAACACAGGGGGCTACAAAAAAAACAGAGATTTGGGCGATGGAAGAGCAAGGGACTTGCAGGGGCTATTTTAAATTTATTTTTTTCTTAGGAGTATAAATTGTAAATTTAGTACGTCATCAGCCAGGACATAAAGAGAGGGCGCTGCAAGCAAAAAGATAAGGGAAAGAAGAAACCTATTAACCTAGGTACATCAAATCAAATACACATTTGAACTTCAGCTTTGATCTTGAAGTCTCACCATAACCCTAGTTGCCAACCCATAACCCCTCATTTTCTAACCCTAAAACCTCTATCTCTCAATGACAATCAAAGACCCATCCCTTGTCAGTCAAATTGATTATCTCCAATAACTCCGCGTTAACGTGTTCAGGAAGAAATGAAAAGGACCGAAGCAACAATAGCTTTTGCTCTATAAATACCAGTGGTTCGGTTGCCAAAAAAAAAGAGGTTTTCTTTTTGGAGACAACTAAATTTTCTTTCAGAAAGGAAAAAGAAGTTGAAACATAGATATTAGAAAGAGAAAAGGAATTTTTTTTTAGGATGTCAAAGATTACTAAAAAACCAGAAAATTTATTTGAGAGTTGAGTGTCTAACAGAAAAAGGAAGGGAATCAAGTGTGAAAGAAGAAAGACACTGCAAACAAAAAGGGAAAAGAAAGAAAAAAAGTGCAAAGAAACAGTGAAACGTAGTCCATCTCGTTTGTAATCAGAGGTTAGTTTCTCTATACTCATATGATAAAGAACCAATGATATTTTTTTGTACCTTTTTGGTGATCCTCTTTCGTCTATAATATCTGCTAAAATAAGTATAAAACACAAATGAAAAAAGCGATATTGACAGTGGTTGGTTCTTGATATGTATAAAGAGTATTATAACTTAAACCTTCCCTCAAACAAAGATGGTTCAAACTCAACCCGTCGTCATAAATTTTTCACCACACCTCCCATTAATATTTCATTCCATTCCTTCGTTCTAAGTTCTAACTGGTGTATGTTTTTTAAAATGAATCTGCAAAGAGCTTCTTCTTATGACTTGTTCCAAATAAGATTTTAACATATAGTATTTCTTGCTATCTAAATAAAGGTCTGATATCGTAAACCTAGGTTTCTGGCATTTAATGCTAAATGATTAAAATCCTTGTTTTGAATTGTCATCACTTAATTTTTGTCATTTAATGTTTACATCTTTCATGTGTTTCCTTCTAAGAAAAATTAATGAAAAAATAAAAAAGGGAAATAAAAAAGATTGATTGACGTTACTGATTTTATTTCCATCCTTTGTTTAGATTTTTATTAGCTTTTATTGTTGTCAATAATCATCTTCTCATTTAAGGTCGATTGCCATTTCTTTATTATTTTTAATTGGTGTTTAATGTTGAACGTTTCCTCCCTTAAATGTATTGATCTAAATTTTGAAATCTTCTCCATTAACGTTGATTAAAATAAAATAAAAACCCAGTATTTTAATTATGTTTGAAATTCTTCCTTTAGTTATTATTGGTTTATCTATTTCACATATATCGACCTTTGTGAAAAGGAAGTTCAAAAATATTTTGCTAACGTAAACATGGGTAATTTAACCGTGACGGTTTGTTAATCCCATAGATTTTGTTTTGGATCATTTTGGCCGGGACGGCTTGGGGATTCAAAATTCATTTAAGTTTATCATAAAATAACATAAAATATATGTTAAAAGGATTAGCTGAGTTGTGACAGCTTGTTAATTCTTTTATTTTTTAGAATCATTTCGACTGTGACAGTCCGATGATTTTAGATCATTTAGTAATAATCAATAAACAAACAAAAAATCAAAGTTTTATTTAAACTATTTGATTTTGGATTAATTAAAACATAAAGAATAAAAATTAGTTTGATATCCATTGAAATGGGAATCAGCTGGGCCGTGACGGCTTGTTAACCCCACACATTTTGTCAGTAAAACTAACATAATAGAAATTAAAAGATGCTCTATTATGCCCTCTTCCCTCCCTTAGTTCTATCGCCTTGCAGTTTTAATTAACTCTTAACTCATGAATGAACTGAAAAGTGTTCTTGTTTCTTGCTTCACTTTTGTGTACCCAGACTGTGGTGCTGGTCCTTTGAACTACACTCTTGATATCTGTTACTTATCGTACCCTGCTTGTGGGAGATTTATCGTGTTTACCATGATCCTTTGAAGCAATTATAGTAATTCTCAATGCATATATGATGATATATCACATATTTCATATTTCAGTATAAGCTTATCATCAGAAATGCATAACAATGGAAGTGAAGAAGAAAAAAAGGAAATGTCATTATATGAAAAAGGTATAGTACAGATGAGTCATAGGATATAAAGAGACAAAGAAATTTAAAAGGAAATGGTAAAAGAGAGGGTTTCGGCTCATCCAGTGATGCTCTTTCCAATGACCAATGCTAGCTTCACTTGCTTATCATCTTGAACATGCCCTAATCAACTTCCATGGATACTAGTTGCCCCAGCCCCTTGTGCCTCGAGTTTATAATTTGCTCCAGTTTGGGAGATCTTTTGATGCTAGCTTGATATATCAAGAGTGATACTTTACTTTTTGGACCCTAACTTTTGCCTAGGTTGCTCTTTCGAGTTTTCAACCTACCAGGTCGCTCTATTTTTTGCCTAGGTCGCCTTTTCAGGTTTTCAACCTAGCAAGCACCTTCTTTTTCTTCTTCTTTTTTGTTTGTTTGTTTTGTTTTGTTTTTTGTTTTGTTTTTTGTTTTGTTTTTTGTTTTTTTTGTTTTCTAAGCATAATACTTCTTGACTGCATCTGAATTGACCGGGAGCGGTAGATCTTCACCGTCCATCTTTGTGAGTATTAGGGCCCCTCCAGAAAAGGCTTTCTTCACAACATAGGGCCCTTGATAATTGGGAGTCCACTTTCCTCGGTGATCCTTTTGAATGGGAAGAATCGTTTTTAGCACTAAATCTCCTTCTTGAAATTGCCGAGGTCATATTTTCTTCTCATAAGCTTGCTCCATCCTCTTTTGATACAATTGGCCATGACAAAGAGCATTTAATCTTTTTCCTTCAATAAGATTCAATTGATCAAGTCGAGATTGGACCCACTCTGCTTCTTCCAATTCTGTCTCCATTAGGACTCTCAACGAGGGAATCTCCACTTCAATAGGAAGCACTGCTTCCATTCCGTACACCAACGAGAATGGGGTTGCACCGGTTGAGGTACGAATAGAGGTCGATATCCGTGTAAGGCAAAAGGAAGCATTTCACTCCAGTCACTGTATGTTATCACCATCTTTTCAATGATCTTCTTGATGTTCTTGTTTGCTGCTTCAACTGCTCCATTCGTCTTTGGTCGATATGGGGAGGAGTTATGATGTTGTATCTTGAAGTTCTCGCATAATTCCTTCATCATCTTGTTATTCAGGTTAGTCGCATTGTCAGTAATGATCTTGTTTGGCAGGCCATAACGACAGATCAACTCTTTCTTAATAAACTTGACGATGGCATTTCTGGTTACACTGGCATAAGAGGCACACTTCTTCAGTAAAACTGACAATTTCCCCACTCAGAACTAAGAGTTAATTATGTCAGTTTTACTGATGATGAAATACCGGCGGATGGAAGAGGGCATAATAGAGCATTGCATATTTCTGTGAAATGTCAATATCATGCTATGGCTAAAGTACTTATTGACAATGGCTCCTCTTTGACTGTAATGCCCCTATAAACACTATCAAAGCTGTCTTTCAATATGTCATACATGAGACCAAGTACTATGATAGTGAGAGCTTTCGATGGTACTAGAAGAAAAGTGATTGGGGAAATTGACATTCCGATCCAGATTGGCCCATGTACTTTTGAAATCACCTTCCAAGTGATGGACATTATGCCAGCCTATAGTTGTCTCTTGGGGCGACCTTGGATTCACTCTGCGGGAGTTGTGCCCTCCACATTGCACCAAAAGTTGAAGTTCATAATAGACAACAAGTTGGTAATTGTTTCAGGTGAAGAAGATTTGTTGGTGAGTAAAACATCATCAAACCCTTATATTGAAGCTGCAGAGGAGGCCCTTGAAACTTCTTTCCAAGCACTTGAGATTGCTAACACCACCTATGTAGGGGAAGGAGCACAAGTTATAAAGCCAACACCATCTAATGCATCATTAATGGTGGCTAAACTTATGCTCGAAGGAGGTTGTTTGTATGGGCACGGGCTAGGGAAAAATGGAGAAGGCATTGCTGAGCCGCTACAACTGTGTGAGAATAAAAACAGATTTGGGTTGGGATACAGGCCCACTAGAGCGGATAAAAGAAGAGTCATGGAAGAGAAGAAGGAAAGAAGGATAGCTCGGTTGGAAGGTAGGGATCCAAGAACTGAGGGGGTTCCCATTTGTGATATTCGGCAAAGCTTCCGAAGTGCTGGACTGGTGTTTTTGGATCAAGTGGCTGCTATTGAAGATGATCATCAAGGTAGGGATCCAAGAACTGAGGGGGTTCCCATTTGTGATATTCGGCAAAGCTTCCGAAGTGCTGAACTGGTGTTTTTAAATCAAGTGGCTGCTATTGAAGATGATCGTCCTGGCAATGGCAATATTAACTTGGTATATCCATGCTCTTCGGATACAGAGCTTGGCAATTGGGAGGTCGTCGAGTTACCCGTGATCTTAGATTCAAAGTAATTTGTAATGCTAATCCTATTGCTCTGCCCAAGGCTTTAGGAATACTTTTTGTAACATGGGCTCACATGTTTTGTTTCAGTATTTGTTATCAATGAATGCATTTCCTTCAATTTATCCTTGTTTCTTTATCTTGCACCTGGCCACTACTTCAATCTTTATTCATCTTATTTCTCTTCCTTTTGTTAACACCAATAAATGCAGATCTGAAAGTGTTTCTCTTGAAAATGACCATGTTAGCATCTCATCATATGATTTTGATCACCCTATTAATCATGCTGACGAGGATAATGAAGAAAGTTGGGAACCTCCCCCTGAGTTAATGAGATTAATAGAACAAGAAGCCAAAGAAATTCAACCCCATGAGGAGTCAATTGAAATAATCAATTTGGGGACTGAACATGACAAAAGGGAAATTAAAGTTGGCACATGTATGAAAGAAAGTGAGCGTAGCAAGTTGATTAAGCTCTTGTACGATTATAGTGATATTTTTGCGTGGTCATATCAAGATATGCCTGGGCTAGATGCTAGCATAGTTGAGCATAAATTACCTTTGAAGCCCGAGTGTCCCCCAGTTAAGCAAAAGTTGAGACGGATGAAAGCAGATATGCTATTGAAAGTTAGAGAAGAAGTTAAAAAATTGTTCGATGCCGGTTTCCTTTCAGTTTCCAGGTACCCTCAATGGGTTGCAAACATTGTTCCAGTTCCAAAGAAAGATGGGAAAGTTCGAATGTGTGTTGACTATCGAGATTTGAATAGAGCTAGCCCCAAGGATGACTTCCCAATCCCTCATATTGATGTTCTGGTGGATAATACTGCTCAACACTCATTTTTCTCCTTCATGGATGGTTTCTCGGGTTATAATCAGATCAAAATGGCTCCTGAAGACATGGAGAAAACCACATTCATCACGTTATGGGGAACATTTTGCTACAGAGTAATGCCATTTGGTTTAAAAAATGCAGGGGCAACTTATCAAAGAGCAATGGTGACCTTGTTCCATGACATGATGCATAAAGAGATAGAGGTTTATATAGACGACATTATTGCAAAGTCTCAAACAAAAGAGGACCACATAGTCAACCTACAAAAGCTTTTTGAGCGATTAAGAAAGTTCAAGCTCAGGTTAAAGCCAGCTAAATGCACTTTTGGCGTGAAGTCGGGCAAATTATTGGGGTTCGTGGTTAGTCAAAAAGGGATAGAAGTTGATCCTGACAAGGTCCGAGCAATCATAGATATGCCAGCTCCTCGTACAGAAAAGGAAGTTCGTGGATTTTTAGGGAGATTGAATTATATTGCCAGGTTCATATCTCAATTAACTGCAACTTGCGAACCAATTTTTAAATTGTTACGCAAGAGTCATACTGTGGTGTGGAATGAAGATTGTCAAAAGGCTTTCGAGAAGATCAAACAGTATCTGCAAGAGCCTCCCATTTTGGTACCTCCTGTGCCGGGAAGACCTCTCATTATGTATCTGACAGTGCTTGATGAATCTATGGGTTGTGTATTGGGGCAGCATGATGAATCTGGTAGAAAAGAGCACGCCATATACTACTTGAGCAAGAAGTTTACCAGTTGTGAAGCAAATTATTCGTTGTTGGAACGGACGTGTTGTGCTATGGCATGGGCTGCTCGTCGCTTGAGGCAGTATATGTTGTATTATACTACTTGGTTAGTGTCAAAGATGGACCCGATCAAGTATATTTTTGAGAAATCGGCTCTTACTGGAAGAATAGCTCGCTGGCAAGTTCTGTTATCAGAATATGATATTGTCTATGTCACTCAAAAGGCAATAAAAGGCAGTGCTCTTGCTGAGTATTTGGCTCAACAGCCCGTGGAAGATTATCAGTCGATGCAGTGTGATTTTCCAGATGAAGATATAATGGCTTTATTTGAAGAAGAAGAAGAGTCTTCACAGCAAGAAGGATGGACTTTATTGTTTGATGGGGCATCTAATGCATTGGGACATGGAATTGGAGCTATATTAGTTTCCCCTGAAAACCATTTTATTCCAATCACAGCCAGGTTATGCTTTGACTATACAAATAATGTAGCAGAGTATGAGGCATGTGCTATGGGAATCCAAGCGGCAATAGAATCAAAAGCAAAAGTTCTCAAGGTGTATGGAGATTCTGCTCTAGTTATCCATCAACTAAGAGGAGATTGGGAAACCCGAGATGCCAAATTAGTCCCTTATTATGCTTACATAAGAGAGCTAATTGAGAAATTTGATAAAGTTACATTCCATCTCATCCCTCGTGAAGATAATCAGTTGGCCGATGCTTTAGCCACTTTATCTTCAATGTTCAATATAAGCCATGACAGAGATATGCCACTGGTAAGGATGGAAACTCGTGATCAGCCTGCATATTGTCAAACAGTGGAAGAGGAGCTCGACGGCAAGCCGTGGTATCATGATATCAAATGCTACATTAAGAGCAAAGAATATCCTCCTAGTGCCTCGGAGAACGATAATAGAACCTTGAGGAGATTGGCAATAAGTGGGGTTAACAAGCCGTCACGGCTCAACTGATTCTTATTTCAATTAATATCAAACTAATTTTTATTCTTTATGTTTTAATTAATCCAAAATCAAATAGTTTTAAATAAAACTTTGATTTTTTGTTTGTTTGTTGATTATTACTAAATGATCTAAAATCATCGGACTGTCACAGTCGAAATGATTCTAAAGAATAAAAGAATTAACAAGCTGTCACAACTCAGTTAATCCTTTTAACATATATTTTATGTTATTTTATGATAAACTTAATTTTGAATCCCCAAGCCGTCTCGGCCAAAATGATCCAAAACAAAATCTATGGGATTAACAAACTGTCACGGTTAAATTACCCATGTTTACGTTAGCAAAATATTTTTGAACTTCCTTTTCACAAAGGTCGATATATGTGAAATAGATAAACCAATAATAACTAAAGGAAGAATTTCAAACATAATTGAAATACTGGGTTCTTTATTTTATTTTAATCAACGTTAATGGAGAAGATTTTAAAATTTAGATCAATACATTTAAGGGAGGAAACGTTCAACATTAAACACCAATTAAAAATAATTTTCCTCGTGAGGCTTTAACTGCCTGGATGCATAAGCAACAACTCTCCTTTCCTGCATCAATACACTACCCAACCCTTTCTTAGCCGCATCGCAATACAATTCAAGTTCACCCTCTGGATCTGGAAGAGTCAACACCGGAGCAATAGTTAATTTCTCTTTCAGAGTCAGAAAGCACTCCTCACATTCCTAGGTACACACAAAAGGAGTATGCTTTAGTGTCAAGCGGGTCAATGGTAGTACCATTGTAGAAAACCCTTCGATAAATCTACGATAATAACCGGCTTAGCCCAGAAAACTTCTAATTTCATTCACCATCTTAGGACGTTCCCAATTCATTATTGCTTCTATCTTGCTTGGGTCCATCGCAACACCATTAGCCGAAATCACATAACCCAATAATTGTACCTCTGAAAGCCAAAACTCACACTTTGATGGTTTGGCATACAACTTTTTATCTTTCAACACTTGCAACACAGTTCTTAGGTGATCCGTATGCTCTTTACTCTTGGAATATATCAAAATATCATCAATGAATACAATAACAAATTGGTCCAAATAAAGTCTAAAGATTTGATTCATGTAATCCATGAACACCGCCAGAGCATTAGTGAGTCCAAATGGAATAACTTGGTACTCATAATGTCCGTATCTGGATCGGAAGGCTGTTTCAGACACATCATCTGGCTTAATCCGAATCTGGTGATATCTGGACCGAAGGTCAATCTTAGAAAACATGCAAACACCCCTCAATTGGTCCAAAAGATCATCACTTCGTGGCAAAGGGTACTTGTTCTTGATAGTAATTTTATTCAATTTTCGGTAGTCTGTACACAATCTCATGCTACCATCCTTCTTCTTTACAAAAATAACTGGTGCTCCCCATGGAGACACACTTGGTCTATAAAATTCTTTGCAGAAAGCTCCTCAATATGTTTCTTTAACTCAGCAAACTCCAGTGGCGACATCCGGTATAGAGCTAAAGAAATAGGCCCCACACCAGGCAACTGGAGAATTCAATCTCCCTCTCAGGTGGGAATTCTGGTATCTCATCAGGGAACACATCCACAAATTCGTTCACCACCGAAATATTCAAAATTTCTTCTTCCTTATCACCAACCAGACTACCCAATAGTACAAAACCCAAATCCCCAGCCTTCAAGGCCTTAATAGTCTGACACATAGACAAATACGAAGAAGGACTAACAACGAGCTTCTCAGGAGATAAAATCAACCTCTTTCCGCAGCGATCAATCATTGCGTAGTTTTGAGACAACCAGTCCATACTCAATATCAAATTAACTGATGCTAGGGGTAAGATAATCAAATTAATAGTGTAACCCATGCCTTCATATATAAACTCAACATCTTTACAAATGAATGAGGAATCACTAACCCCATCCTTGTTACATTTAAATTCAACCCCATAGCCACATATTTCGCAATAAAAGAATGGGTCGCTCCAAAGTCAAATAACACAGATAAATCATGATTAGCAATGAAAATTATACCTTTAACTAAGTTCGGAGCCTTATCAGAATGTTGGACATTTTTAGTATAGACGCGTCCAACCGTAGGAACAGAAGCAGTAGTGGTAGCAGAAGTCGACAAGGCCTGTAGATTCGCAGCATGCCCGGCGTTATAAGTACAATTCCAAGCAAAGTGGCCAGTTTGACCACACTTGAAGCAAGCACATAGAGCCGCACCACATTGACCTCTGTGGTATTTCTTGCACTTTCCACATTGTGGAGTAAAGTATCTATCATTCGATCCACCACCCGGGGCTCCACCCCTCTTGAACTGACCATATGGTTGCCTCACTTGCAACCCTTTACCTTTATTATTACCTCTCCAATTTGAACCAGGCGGATTAGCATTCTTCTTCATCTCTTGCTCACGAGGAGCATTGGACTTCGGGTACCTCCCATAAACAGTCTCTACCATTTTGCATTGGGTAACAAGATCTGCAAAGTTTCACACCGCCGTATTAGACATACGCTTTGTTATTTTCTCATTAAGTCCCCTTTGGAACTTAGCAGCCAGGAAATCCGGGGTAGGTAAAACCTCGCCATAATTAGCAAACTTTACAAGCTGATTAAGCTGCGCTATCAAACTCTCCCTGCTTAGCTTCCCTGACATCTCTAGGAAAGTACTCTTCATGAAACAAGTTTTGGAATAGTGGCTAGGTCATTTCTTGTCCTTGTATCTCAAATGGTCTCGAAGCATTGCACCACCACTCATGTGCCTCACCTTCCAACATATATATTGAGTACCTCAGCCTCTGAGGATCCTAACACCTCATAACTTGAAATATCTTCTCCATGCCTTGTAGCCATGTAGTAACTACCTTATGATCCTTAGACCCCGAAAACGATGGAGGGTTGTGTTTTCGGAAAAAGATCAGCCTTCTCTCTTTTGCATCCACATTTTCAAAGTGTTTAGCAACAATAGTATGTTGACTAGCATCACCAGTGTGATGACTAGCCTCACTTTCCCCTTGTTGAGGAGTCATAATAGGTGTAGGCGTAGGTGTAGAAGTCACCGTAGCCGTATGTGGAGGAGAATCATCCCTCCTTTGGGCAATTCTCTTAGTCCTCATCTCAATGATGAATGTTTGAAGCAACTCTTGGTTTGCTTTCATGAGATTCTCAGTAGTATTCCTATTAGCAGAAGCTTCATTCTGCAGAGCAGTCAACACTGCAGCTACAAGATCAGGCTGAACAGGAATTACATTTGGTGCCTCGTGGTTGCCATGAAGCATTCTCATGATAACTGTACATGTAACACAAAGGAATGAGCTGATCAGACCCACACTAAGAAATCACATATAAAATAATCACAAAGAGTCTACAGACAACTATACAGCACTAAACACAAACATACAATAAACAGATTTCCCTACGAAACTGCTCTGATACCATAAAATGTAACACCCCGTTACCAGACCGGTGTGTTATCATCAATTATGATATTAAGCGCGCTCACTGTAACTCGAAAAATATATTTATGTTTAGGGTGGAATAATTCAAGTTGGGAATTTAATTATGTGCATGCACGCTACTAGGAACAAGTAGGAATATTTTCTGAACGAAAATATTGGTATAAGTATGTGATTAATTTTAGTTCTATGAATAAACCTTTAGTAAATAATTAGAGGGCAACATAAAATAATAATGCATGAGTTAATTCCTAAGATAGGAGATGTAACACCCCGTATATATTCGGTAGTGTTATCATTACATCGTATTAAGCGGTGCTTAATTAAAAATGCGGAATATTCTTTTTCTTTTCAATTATGACGTCATTAACAATTACCATCTTCCTTACTTAATCAATTTCATAAAATAACGCCTGTATGTAAATTGCAATAAGACATCTACTGAAACATATAAATAAAGTGTGTATCTAAATCACGGCATTACATCTCGTAATCCGGACAATATCCTGATACATTATTAAAACTCCAAAAGACTCAAGACATAAACGAGACATAACAACACTATGTGTCATGGACAATCCCCATGCTCACCAAATAAACAGCGTAAACAACAAGTCTCAACATAAAACTCCATAAACATAAACTGAAGCTATAAGCATATAGGCAGAATGCATATCCAGCATCCAATCATGGCAGCATAATATAACAGCAATATAACTCAGCTCCGGCCTCCTGCCGCCTGAGGTCTCAACATTACCTGACCCTGAAATAAGCATTCCCTAAACGTGGGGTAAGATCTCTAAACAAGAAATCTCAGTAAGACAAGGGGTCCTCAAGGATCTTCCACCCCAAGCTCACTTACATATGCAATATAAGTTCTAAAAGCATTTATATCATTATCAGTTCCAAAACTATGTAGTGCAACAGATATCTATGGCATGTGTGTAATCACTATCTACTTGCCAGAGAAATGTAGGAATACGTCTATTCCCTACATGTAGTACAAGGAACACCGCTTGCACCTCACCCACAGCCTCACCCTATTGTATGTTCTACATACTCAGGCTTACCGTATAGGTGGAACACCTCCATGCATATAAACAAGGCACTAACATACAATAGCTCAACAACATTTCCAAAACATCAAAAGCATGTAACACAGCATGCATATACCATACCCCCATGGGACATGGTGGAACCACAACATAGCTAAACCGAGGACACAAAAGCTTACCTCTAAGCTAGCTATCCAATGCCACAAGCTCAAAGTCCAATCACAGCAGATCACAATCTGATATGGACCAAATATAAATCAGTAAACATGTACCACATGCATACAAATTAAAGACAGCGCCTTATCATTATGTTTTATGTCTTAAAGCTTCTAACAACGCCACAAGCCCTTAATCACATGATTCTGGCTTAGTCCACTAATTACAGAAGTTCAACTTCATCAATCTAGGGTCCAAAAATCCCCCAATAGCCTACTGTACACACATCACAGCTACTGTTCTGCGAAATCCCAGAATATCCGGATATTCCTCGGGACCATATCCGGATATGCAATATCCGAATATCCCACTGTCCATATCCGGATATTCCATATCCGGATATACAGATTCCCATATCCGGATATCCAATATCCAGATATCCCAAAACCCCATATCCGGATATCACATATCCGGATATCATATCCGGATATCCAATATCCAGATATTCCATGGGCAGATATCCGGATATTTCACGACAGAATGCAGCAACTGCATTTCGTGAAGATATCCTTCAAAGGTTGGGTTTTTACCGATTTTAAACACCTAAACATGCATTTCTAGGTGTGTTAAGCATTACCCAACAACAAGTTATCATCTTTTAGCCTTAACATGCATCAAGCTTCCATTTTTAAGCCTTAAAACTCAAGTTAAAGGTTGGTGATCATACCACAACTCAAAAACAGAGGATGGAGATGCTCTTGGAGCTCAACACAGCCCCTCAAGTCTGACTCAAAGATGATGCACGAAAATGTTTCACAATATGACTCTTTTCTACACAAAGATTGACACTTGGAGCTTCAACAACCAAGAACAAGGCTCCAATCCAACAAACCACCAACTCAGTCTCCTTACCAACACCACACAATCCCAAATACTCAGAACAAGGTCTCCCACAACCTCCCAAAGCACACTCTCACTCACCACAAGAGTAAAGGAGGAGCTTTCAAGAAGAAAAATGGTCTCAAAGCTCAAGAATGTAGAAGGAATGCAATGGAACAGTGAGAGGGGAAACTGACCAGCCAACACACTCACGTAGAAGAGGCATTATGGCCTAGGGTTTTGTGCTAAGTTAATATATATAGCCATTTTAAAATAAAACACACAGTATTAGCTTTAATTGCTACGCTTAGCATTTTAATCCCAAACTTTGGATTCTTAACCTACTCAATTTTACAAGAATTATCATATTTTTCTTATAATTTTCTGAGCACCTTTCCGGTACGCGCTTTTCAAAGCCAGTACCGGTTTCTAGCACCAGTTCTCATTATTTGGACTTGAAACTCGTTTTACAATTCCTACATATTATTCTAGTAATTATCATGCACTTACATAATTTTCCGGGATACTTTTTCGGTACGTATTTATACCGACTAGCAGAACCGGTATCTGCACTTTTCTTCCGAAAAGCGACTTTCGGCATTTTTAATCACTTACCATAATTATTAAAGCCTCTTAATAATTATTAGGGTGAATTATGGAATTATTTCCTATTTTCTCATAATTAATTAATTAAATACCTTAATTAACGGTGCGGGTTCGTAATTCACCCCACCTTTTTAGGATTTTGACCTCAAAATCAGAAACATACCTGGTCGAAACTCGGGGTACTGCCGGAGAAGCTCGTCCGCACGCTCCCAAGTACACTCCTCAGGAGTTCTTCCGGTCCACTGCACCTTGATCATTGGAATGATCTTGCTCCTCAGCTGCTTCTCGCCACGATCGAGAATTCTGAGTGGTCCGACGGGAGTCTTCAGGTTCTCTCGAACCTCCACATCATCCGGTTGCACCACGTGCGACGGATCTGCTATGTACTTCCGAAGCTGAGACACGTGAAACACGTCGTGGATGTTAGCCAAGTTCAGAGGCAAGGCAAGCCGGTAGGCAACAGGTCCTACTCTACCAAGGATCTGGTATGGCCCAATATATCGCGGGCTCAGCTTCCTCACTCCGAGTGCCCGACCAACACCGGTGACAGGTGAAAGTCTCACAAACACGTGCTCACCCTCACTGAACTCTAGCGGACGATGCTTGACATCATAGTAGCTCTTCTGGCGATTCTGCGCCTGCTTCAACTTTTCACGGATCATCTGGATCTACAAGGTGGTGGCTTGGACAAAGTCCAAGCCAAAAAGCTCCTTGTCCCCAACCTCAGACCAACAAGTAGGAGTCCGACACCTTCTACTATACAGTGCTTCGTAGGGCGCCATGCCCAGGCTAGCATGAAAGTTGTTGTTGTAAGAAAACTCAACCAACGGAAGGTACCTATCCCATGGCGAGCCTTTCTCCAACGTGCAAGCTCGCAACATGTCCTCCAAGGTCTGGATGGTCCTCTCAGTTTATCGATCAGTCTGAGGGTGATAGGCGGTACTCAATCTCAACTGCGTACCAAAAGCCTCCTGCAGCGCCTCCCAGAACCGAGATGTGAACTTCGGGTCCCTATCACTAATGATACTCTCGGGCACCCCGTGAAGCCTCACAATCTCGCGAACATAAAGCTTGGCCAACTGCTCTGTAGTGAAGCTCACCTTTACTGGAAGAAAATGGGAAGACTTCGTCAGTCTGTCCACGATGACCCAAATAGAGTCACAACCCTCCTGAGTCTTCGGCAATCCCACCACGAAGTCCATGGAAATACCTTCCCACTTCCACTGTGGTACTTCAAGAGGTTGAAGTTCACCAGACGGTCTCTGATGTTCAATCTTCACCTTCTGGCAAACCAAACACTTGGACACAAAGATAGCAACATCTTTCTTCATGCCCGGCCACCAGAAGTTCTTCTTCAGATCTTGATACATCTTAGTAGCACCAGGGTGGATAGAAAACTGACCCTTATGGCCCTCTGCCACAACCTCTTCTGTCAACGGACCTCGAGGAACTACAATCCTCTCCTGAAAAAAAAGCAATCCATCATCATTCCAAGACACACTGTCTTGGTTTTTCACATAATCCAGACACTTTCTCTGAACTTGTGCCTCTTTGATCTTTTCTAACAGCTCGTTCACAACATCTGCTGCTTCCAACTCGAGAAGTACACTCTCACACGGAGCGGTCACTGCCAAGTTTCGAAACTTCTCAACCACATCAAAGTTACCAAGTAAAAAATTGGATGAGCTACTGGATTTCTGACTCAAAGCATCAGCTACCACATTGGCCTTGCTAGGATGATACCTTAGCTCGAAGTCGTAGTCCTTTATGAACTCCATCCATCTCCTCTGCCTCATGCTCAACTCCTTCTGGTCGAACTGGTACTTCAAACTCTTGTGGTCACTTAACACCATAAACCTCAAACCAAAAAGATAATGCCTCCAAATCTTGAAAGCAAACACAATAGCAGCCAACTCCAAGTCATGAGTAGGGTAGTTCTCCTCATGAGGTTTCAACTGCCTCGAAGCATATGCAATCACTTTGCCCAACTGCATTAGCACACAACCTAGCCCCTTCCCGGAGGCGTCGGTGTAAAGCTCAATCTCAAGCGCAGGATCAGGAAGGACCAACACAGGTGCAGTAGTCAGTCTCTCCTTCAACTCCTGAAAATAGACCTCACACTCGTGAGTCCACACAAATGGAGTTTCCTTCCGAGTAAGGCGAGTCAATGGCAAAACCATGGTGGAGAATCCCTTGATGAACCTCCGATAGTAACCTGCCAAACCCAGAAAGCTCCTCACTTTCGTAACTGTCTTGGGTCTCCCAATCTAGTACGGCCTCAATCTTGTTCGGATCCACTGCAACTCCTTCAGCAGAAATAACATGCCCAAGAAACTTCACAGACTTGAGCCAAAACTCACATTTGGAAGGCTTCGCATACAGCTTCTTCTCCTTCAGCACTTGCAGAACAGTTCTCAAATGCTCCACATGCTCTTCCTCCGTCTTGGAGTAAATCAAAATGTCGTCAATGAAGACGATCACAAACTGATCCAGGTACGGCTGGAAAATTCGGTTCATGTAATCCATGAACACAGCAGGTGCATTGGTGAGACCGAACGAAATCACCAAGTACTCAAAATGACCATATCTCGAGCGAAATGCGGTCTTCGGGACATCCTCCGGCTTCACCCGAATCTGATGGTATCCGGACCGGAGATCATTCTTGGAATACACACAAGCACCCCTGAGCTGATCCAACAGATCATCAATCCGAGGAAGGGGATACTTGTTCTTGATTGTCACCTTGTTCAACTGCCTGTAGTCGGTGCACAATCGCATTGTCCCGTCCTTCTTCTTCACAAAGATAACCGGTGCTCCACAAGGAGACACACTTGGTCTAATGAAATCTTTCGCTGAAAGATCCTCAATATGCTTCTTCAGCTCTGCCAACTCCGGTGGCGACATCCGGTATGGAGCTAAAGAAATCGGCCCCACACCAGACAACAGATCGATGGAGAACTCTATCTCCCTATGTGGCGGAAACTCAGGAAACACCTCGAGGAATTCCCTCACCACAGGAATGCCAGTGATATCCTCCTGTGTACCACTCACCAAACCTCCCAACGTGACATAACCAAATGCCCCTGCTCTCAAGGCTCTCCTAGCCTGCAGCAACGAAATGTACGGCGAGGAACTGGCTGTGGAATCACACGGAGACAACACTACACGCTTGGCACAACAGTCAATCATCACATAATTTCTGGACAGCCAATCCATGCCCAAAATAACCTCCAAGTTGGCCATCGGCAACCCTATCAGATCTACCGAGAACTCACGGCCATCCCACTAAAATGTCATATCGCGATGAACAGTGGTAGCATCACATCTTTCTCCGGGGGCGGTGGTCACCCGCAGCGGTGGAGAAAGCACAGACATGGGCAACTCAAGCCCCACAGTAATCGGGGTAGCAACAAAAGAATGCGTAGCCCCAGAGTCAAACAAAACATCAACAACTGATGTACCAATCGTAACAGTACCTCTGACAAGGTTCGGAGCTCGATCCGACTGCTCACGATCTAGAGTATAAACTCTCCCAGAAGATGGTGGCACTGCCGGTGCCGAAGTAGGTGGAAGGGGAACCATCTGAAGTGGCACTGCCTGCACTGCAGTAGCCCTTGCCGTCGCCGACGGACAGTCTCTGGAGAAGTGGCCCTCCTTGCCACACTGAAAGAAAATCAACTAGCCGGTAAACCACGGCCCAAAATGAGTCTTCCCGCATCCTGAACACTTGGGAGCAGGAGGTCTCGCTGCACTCCCCTGAGCAGAAGTCCTCTTGAACTGATTTGGCGCCTGCCGAGCTGCCATCTGTTTACCTTTGCCCTTGTTCCCAAACTTTCTGTCTCGCCAAGAAGTGGAACTACCAGCTGCAACCTTCGTCGCCTCAGCAACCTTGGCCTTACTCGAGCTGTAGAAATCTTCAATATCACGACACTGCTGAACCAGTCTCCCAAAATATCTAGAAGCAGAACCAGCTAGGTAACCAGCAATATCCTCACTAAGTCCCCTGCGGAATTTAGCAGCCAGAAATGTAGGAGTAGGCCTCGCCATCCTGAAGTGTGAAAACTTCACCAACTGGTTGAACTTGGCCAGGTACTCGTCAACAGACAACGAGCCCTGAACCAATCTGCCAAACTCTCCATGCTGCCTCTCTTGAGCGTCATACGGAAAGTACTGACTCAAGAAGAAATCCTCAAACAAAGGCCATGTCATCACATGACCCTGCATCTCGTAAACATGAGAAAGGTTTATCCACCACTCATGGGCATCGCCCTCCAGCATGTAAGTAGCGAACATCAACTTCTGCGGATCTGTGCACTGCATAACCCGAAATATCTTGTCCAACGCCTGTAGCCAATGCGCCGCAGCAACAGGATCAAAGGATCCATCAAAGGCAGGTGGCTTATGCTTACGGAAAGCATTCAGCCGGCGATCGATCTCATCTCGATCCTCAACAAAAACAGGGACGGTCTGCATGGCCCCTGTAAGGTGACTGCCATCACCCATCTGACTCTGAGAGTCATCCTGCACACTGGGTGGAGGTGGTGGTGGTGGCGGAGGAACATAACCAACATCAGGGCCAGACGGTTGGCCTCCAACACGTCCTCAGTGGCCTTCCTGTTCGCCTCTCTGACGGCGTCCAGCATGGCCTGGTTTGCCATTCTCATGGCCTCCTGGTCGGCTTGTCGGGCCGCCTGCATCTCAGCCAATGCAGCCAAGACAGGATCAGACCGATCCTCTGAAGTCTCGCAGTTTCTCCCGGGTCTTACCATGACTCTGCACAAGTTACACAAATTATGAGTTGATCAGGTCCACGCAATGTGGTCACATATGCATTATCATAATAATACTCGACGGAGCAAACACACAAAACAGACACAACCAAACATCCTAATCATTGCAATACATACAGGCTTTTCACTAGAACCGTTGCTTTGATACCATAAAATGTAACACCCCGTATATATCCGGTAGTGTTATCATTACATCGTATTAAGCGGTGCTTAATTAAAAATGCGGAATATTCTTTTTCTTTTCAATTATGACGTCATTAACAATTACCATCTTGCTTACTTAATCAATTTCATAAAATAACGCCTGTATGTAAATTGCAATAAGACATCTACTGAAATACCTCAACATAAAAATAAAGTGTGTATCTAAATCACGGCATTACATCTCGTAATCCGGACAATATCCTGATACATTATTAAAACTCCAAAAGACTCAAGACATAAACGAGACATAACAACACTATGTGTCATGGACAATCCCCATGCTCACCAAATGAACAGCGAAAACAACAAGTCTCAACATAAAACTCCATAAACATAAACTGAAGCTATAAGCATATAGGCAGCATGCATATCCAGCATCCAATCATAGCAGTATAATATAACAGCAATCTAACTCAGCTCCGGCATCCTGCCGCCTGAGGTCTCAACATTACCTGACCCTGAAATAAGCATTCCCCAAACGTGGGGTGAGATCTCTAAACAAGAAATCTCAGTAAGACTAGGGGTCCTCAAGGATCTTCCACCCCAAGCTCACTTACATGTGCAATATAAGTTCTAAAAGCATTTATATCATTATCAGTTCCAAAACTATGTAGTGCAACAAATATCTATGGCATGTGTGTAATCATTATCTACTTGCCAGAGAAATGTAGGAATACGTCTATTCCCTACATGTAGTACAAGGAACACCGCTTGCACCTCACCCACAGCCTCACCCTATTGTATGTTCTACATACTCAGGCTTACCGTATAGGTGGAACACCTCCATGCATATCAACAAGGCACTAACATACAATAACTCAACAGCATTTCCAAAACATCAAAAGCATATAACACAGCATGCATATATCATACCCCCATGGGACATGGTGGAACCACAACATGGCTAAATCGAGGACACAAAAGCTTACCTCTAAGCTAGGTATCCAATGCCACAAGCTCAAAGTCCAATCACAGCAGATCACAATTTGATATGAACCAAATATAAATCAATAAACATGTACCACATGAATACAAATTAAAGACAACGCCTTATCATTACGTTTTATGTCTTAAAGCTTCTAACAACGCCACAAGCCCTTAATCACATGATTCTGGCTTAGTCCACTAATTACAGAAGTTCACCTTCATCAATCTAGGGTCCAAAAAACCCCCCAATAGCCTACTGTACACACATCACAGCTACAGTTCTGCGAAATCCCAGAATATCCGGATATTCCTCGGGACCATATCCGGATATGCAATATCCGGATATCTCACTGTCCATATCCGGATATTAATATTCGGATATACAGATTCCCATATCCGGATATCCAATATCCAGATATCCCAAAATCCCATATCCGGATATCACATATCCGGATATCATATCCGGATATCCAATATCCGGATATTCCACGGGAAGATATCCGGATATTTCACGACAGAATGCAGCAACTGCATTTTGTGAAGATATCCTTCAAAGGTTGGGTTTTTACCGATTTTTAACACCTAAACATGCATTTCTAGGTGTGTTAAGCATTACCCAACAACAAGTTATCATCTTTTAGCCCTAACATGCATCAAGCTTCCATTTTTAAGCCTTAAAACTCAAGTTAAAGGTTGGTGATCATACCACAACTCAAAAACAGAGGATGGAGATGCTCTTGGAGCTCAACACAACCCCTCAAGTCTGACTCAAAGATGATGCACGAAAATGTATCACAAGATGACTTTTTTCTACACAAAGATTGACACTTGGAGCTTCAACAACCAAGAACAAGGCTCCAATCCAACAAACCACCAACTCAGCCTCCTTACCAACACCACACAGTCCCAAATACTCAGAACAAGGTCTCCCACAACCTCCCAAAGCACACTCTCACTCACCACAAGAGTAAAGGAGGAGCTTTCAAGAAGAAAAATGGTCTCAAAGCTCAAGAATGTAGAAGGAATGCAATGGAACAGTGAGAGGGGAAACTGACCAGCCAACACACTCACGTAGAAGAGGCATTATGGCCTAGGGTTTTGTGCTAAGTTAGTATATATAGCCATTTTAAAATAAAACACACAGTATTAGCTTTAATTTCTACGCTTAGCATTTTAATCCCAAACTTTGGATTCTTAACCTACTCAATTTTACAAGAATTATCATATTTTTCTTATAATTTTCTGAGCACATTTCTGGTACGCGCTTTACAAAGCCAGTACCAGTTTCTAGCACCAGTTCTCATTATTTGGACTTGAAACTCGTTTTACAAGTCCTACATATTATTCTAGTAATTATCATGCACTTACATTAATTTTTCAGGATACTTTTTCGGTACGCATTTATACTGACTAGCAGAACCGGTATCTGCACTTTTCTTCCGAAAAGCGACTTTCAGCATTTTTAATCACTTACCATAATTATTAAAGCCTCTTAATAATTATTAGGGTCAATTATGGAATCATTTCCTATTTGCTCATAATTAATTAATTAAATACCTTAATTAACGGTGCGGGTTCTTACAGGAGAGCCCTTAGATTCATATTTTTGGACCTCATTTCATGTGATGATGGGCTACGGCCCAAATGCTTTAGGGGAAGACTTGAATCCAGCCCAAAGATTCCCTACTACTTCCATCTAATAGTATATCCACAAGGAGATTTGAATTTTGTCCTATTGGTTAAGTCCTACACATGGCAATTTGTATCCACCTTATTTTCCCTCCTTACCCGCCTAGTACATGATAGGGGGAGTTCTGAATGCATGCTTGTTGATTGGTTCAAAAGCCAATCACATATTTCTTCTCATTCCCTTTTATCTTGTGCGCCTCACAAGAAAAGAAAGTAAACAAATTCTGATCACTTGTGATTACAAACAAACTCAAGTCAGCCACTCTAGACTAGGAACATAAAATTAGGAATAAACATCTGGTATCCTTGAATCCTCATGATCGTGATCTCATCACAGATACTCAAGAGATACCTATTCTATTCCATGGGGTTTATCTAGTTACTCATATAATATATTAACAATTACATCGAGACGAAATATGAAACAGGATAAATAGTGCTTATGATTTATTTGCGACAATATAAAAGGTACACATATGTCCTAATCTAATCAAAAGATTGTCTCTAGGACATCCATATACTAACAAGCTCCCACTTGGCCTAGAGCCAATCAAACCTAAGACGTATACCCAAAGCCTCATAATGACTATCATGTTTTCTCTGAGAAACAGCCTTCGTCAGAGAATCGGCTAGGTTATCATCAGTGGGAACATAATCCATCTTTACATCCATCATATCAATGATTTCTCTAGTCAGGTGATATCTGCGGAGCACGTGCTTAGATCTTTGATGAGACCTAGGTTCCTTTGACTGCGCAATGGCTCCAGTGTTGTTGCAAAACAACTGTATGGGCTCATCCACGCTTGGAACCACCCTTAGTTCATATATGAACTTCTTGATCCACACGGCCTCCTTAGCCGCTTCTGAAGCAGCTATGTATTCAGCTTCTGCCATTGAATCTACTGTAGTCTCCTGCTGGAACTTTTCCAAGACACTGCCCCACCATTTAAGGTGAATACGAACCCTGACTGTGACTTGCAGTCATCTTTGTCACTCTGAAAGCTGGCATCAGTGAATCCTTTCACTAAAAGCTCATCCACCCCACCAAAGACCAGAAACGCAACCTTAGTTCTTCTTAAGTACTTAAGGATGGTCTTGACTGCTGTCCAGTGACCCTCACCAGGGTCAGACTGGTATCTGCTCGTAATGCTCAAAGCATATGAGACATCTGGTCTCGTACATATCATGATGGCATACATGATGGATCCAATAGCCGAAGCGTATGGAATTCCACTCATGCGATCCTTCTCAGGCTGTGACTTAGGACACATAGCCTTGGAAAGATGTATCCCATGACTGACGGGAAGAAAACCCTTTTTTGACCCTTCCATGCTAAACCTCTTTAGCATCTTGTCAACATACGTGGATTGAGATAAACCCAGCTGCCTCTTGGATCTATCTCTATAGATCTTTATACCAAGTATAAAGGCCGCTTCTCCCAAATCCTTCATGGTGAAGCTTTCTGAAAGCCATTCTTTAGTTGTTTGTAATTAGGGGATGTCATTTCCTATTAGTAATATGTCGTCTACATAAAGTACCAGGAAAACGACATTACTCCCACTAACCTTCTTATAAACACAAGGTTCATCCTCATTCTTGATGAAACCATTACTCCTAACGACTTCATCAAAACGAATATTCCAACTCTGTGATGCTTGCTTTAGCCATATATCAACCTTTGCAGTTTGCATACCATATGCTCTTGGCATTTGGTTTCAAAACCTTCAGGTTGTGTCATGTACACTTCCGCCTTCAAGAAGGCGGTCTTGACATCTATTTGCCAAATCTCATAGTCGTGATATGCTGCTATGGCAAGCATGATCCTAATAGATTTGATCATGGAAACTGGTGAGAAAGTTTCATCATAGTCAACTCCTTGTCTTTGACGATATCCTTTCACAACCAACCTAGATTTGTAGGTTTGAACGTTGCCATTTGCATCAATCTTTCTCTTAAAGACCCACTTATTACTGATGGGAACCATTCCTTGCAGTTTTGGAACCAAGGTCCATACCTTGTTTTGATACATCGAATCTATTTTAGATTCCATGGCTTCAAGCCATTTAGAAGAGTCAACATCCATGACTGCCTCCTCATAGTTACTTGGTTCATCATCCTCTACGGTTTGTTGATTCTCAATCACAAACCCATACCTCTCAGGTGGATGGATGACCCTAGTAGACCTACGGAGTTGTGTGTTTATTTCTCCATTGGAGAACGTTGCCTGCGGAGCAGACTTGGGTTCCTCAATCTGTTCATGTGGTCCTTGAACTTCTTCAAGATCAACCTTACTCCCACTGGCTCTTTGAGAGATCAAATCTTTCTCAAGGAACACAGCATTCTTGGACACAAACACCTTGTGTTCATCCAAGGAGTAAAAGTAGTATCCCTTAGTACCTTTGGGATACCCCACAAATAGATTTTAGTACTCTTAGCATTAAGCTTGTCTGATGCCAACTTTTTGACATATGCTGGCGATCCCCATACCATGAGGTCACTCAGGTTGGGTCTCTTACCATTCCATATCTCATATGGTGTGGTCTGAACAGATTTAGAGGGTACCCTATTTAGAAGGTATGTCGTCGTGTCTAAGGCATATCCCCAAAACGATTTTGGAAGTTGAGTCTCACTCATCATAGACCTGACCATGTCTAACAAGGTCCTGTTTCTCCTTTGGAGACACCATTTTGGTGTGGTGTGTAAGGTGCAGTAAGCTGCGAGAGAATTCCATTTTCTCTCAGATAATCCTGAAACTCATGGCTCAGATATTCACCACCACGATCTGATCGCAATGTCTTAATCATCTTGCCATGTTGTTTCTCTACTTTATTCCTATACTCTTTGAACTTTTCAAAGGCTTTAGATTTATGTCTAGTCAGGTACACATACCCAAATCTTTATTTATCATCATTAAAGGTAATGAAATAGGAGTATCCTCCTCTAGTCTCTATAGACATTGGGCCACAAACATCAGAGTGAATGAGTTCTAATAACACACTAGCCCTATGACTTTCAAGTCCTTTGGGCTTGTGACGAGTCATTTTCCCAGCTAGACAAGATTCACATTGTCCATAGGATTTCAAATCCATGGAATCTAGGTATCCATTTGCATGCATCCTAGACAATCTTGTTTCGTTTATGTGCCCTAGTCTATAGTGCCAAAGATAAGATTGATTATCTATCCTAGGTCGTTTCACATTTACATTGAGCACTCCAGTTCCCATTTCCAAAACATATAAGCCATTTATTAAAGAAGCAGTAGCAAAAATAATATCATTCAAAATGATAGAAAATGTATCATCCCTAATAGTGAAAGCAAAACCATCTTGTTCTAAACAAGAAATAGAAATAATGTTTCTAGAAATGCTAGGAAGATAAAGACAATTATTCAAATGCAATAAAAGGCCCGTAGGCAAAATGAGGTCGGTATCTCCAACAGCATGAGCAGCAACTCTTGCTCCATTACCAACGCGAAGGTTCACCTCATTCTTCTCCAATCTCCTGGGGCTCCTAAGCACTGCAACACATTGCAGATATGAGAACCACAACCGGTATCCAATACCCATGAAGTCGGATTAGTACAAGAATAATTTATCTTAATCATGTAAATACCTGAGGTAGAAGCATCACCATGCTTCTTGTCCTTCGCACTCTTCAGGTAGTCTGGACAATTCCTCTTCCAATGGCCATTCTTGCCACAATGGAAGCACACAGCATCGCTTTTGTCCTTGGGTGCACTCTTACCCTTCTTTTTGCCTTTCTTCTTATTGGGTTTTCCTTTGGGCTTAAGGGAGTTGCCTTTAGCAGGCTCCTTGCCCTTACCCTTGGCCTTATTAGGCCTACTAATCAGAAGAGCTTGTGTTTTATCCTTCTTGATAGACACTTTAGCAGTTGTTAACATACTTAACAACTTAGGCAAGCTCACAAGCATCCCATGCATGTTGTAATTCATAATGAATTAACTGAAGGAAGGTGGAAGTGAGGTGAGGACTAAGTCATTACTTAGCTCGCGTCCATTACGAAGCCTAGATTTCCTAGCTTCTCAATGAGCCCAATCATCTTAAGAACATGACTGCTCACAGACATGCTCTCAGACATCCTGCATGAGAACAATTCTCTAGAGGCCTCATACCTCTCATGCCTGCTTTTAATATCATACAACTCCTTGAGATGCAAGATAATAGAGGGAGCATCCATATGCTCATGCTGCTTTTGAAGTTCAGGCGTTATGGATGCCAACATAATGCAGACTGCCATCACATTGTCATCCATGTGCTGTTTATGAGCTTCGAAATCGAAACTTTCATAATCAGCTTCTCCTACCTTAGGAGCTACGGGTAAGTCACCTTTTAGGACATAAGCAATTTCTCGGCCTAAGAATAATTCTCAGGTTTCGATACCAGTCCATAAAGTTTGAACCGGTCAGTGGATTAGTCATACTAAAGCTGAAAAAGATGTAAAGATAAAGTAATATATATTGTCATGAAATAAGAACAAATTATTAAAGACTTTAAATAATATGCCCCTCCCACTATTTTATCCAAGTCAATGACCTTTAAAATCTAACTTAAGGTTATTCTACTTTTAGATTTTACCTTAGTTGGATTTTAAGAGTACGTTTATTTATTTTAACCCTCGTCTGAGACTGCAAGATTAAATTAAATAATGGGTTGGTCCTTATCAATAGTATCTCATACATTCTCTTAACATTAGGTTGACAACTCCTTGTCACTTAGTGGTGCATCTCATGCAACCAACCTAGCACTATTACCCTAAGCACATAAGCCCGGCTGAGCCTGCAACTCATGCACTCAGTTAAGCACTAACCAGCACCCTAAGTGTCTTACACTTCTAATATTTCTCTCACTTAGCGAAACAGTGGGTCCCAACTGAGTTGTGGAGCTCCACTATTTAGAGGAGGTTTGAGTAATATTGGTGGTGGGAGGTAATCATGCGCTTAATAATTGATTCCTTTAAGGGTTTCTTTTATTTAGGGTTTACTAAGTCTCATCAAACGCATGTGTATTATTATTATCATGCTAGTCGTAACCTATGTCAAACATCTATCGGATTACACTAGTCGTAATTGGACGTGCACAATAAAGCATACAAACATGATTTGTCCAATTCATGCATACTAGTCGTTTTAAGACATAAAAGCATACATCCGCGATACACTATCTCATGCATACTAGTCGTTTTAAAACATACAAGCATATATAAATAAAACAGTTTTATTTGAGACGGTCATGGTGCTTGTAACACCCCGTATATATCCGGTAATGTTATCATATCATCGTATTAAGCTGCGCTTAATAAAAAAATGCGGAATATCTTTTTCTTTTCAATTATGATGTTATTATCATTACCAACTTGCTTATTTAATCAATTAATAAAACATTGCCTGTATGTAAATTGCAAAAGACAGCTAACTGAAATACCTCATTAATTAAATAACATAAGTATGTCTCTAGTCACGGAACTACAACACGTAGACCAGACAACTAACAGTTTAAACAACTCCAACTAAAGGTGCAACTATTGGAGCAGGTGCTGGTTGCTTTGATTCTTCTATAACCTTAGCCAAATCCTTCATTGTGTTATGCAAAGCTGCGAGTTGAGCTGCCAAAGCCATTGTGATTCCCCTTTTGAGAGTTCAACAACCAAACTTCTTCTTTTCAACAGATTTAGCAAAACTTGGAACTAGCCACTGTTTTTTTTTTCAGATTTGGCAGAATGCTAAGTGTATCAATGCTGTTTTCACAGTCAAGGAGTATTAATCTGCAAAATCTACAAAGAAAATTTAAGTTCAACAGAAATTAAAAAAGAAAATGAAAGAAAACAAATTCAAGAACTAAAAGACAGAATTGCAAAAAAAAAAAGAAACTAAATCAAGCACCATTCCCCAGCAACGACGCCATTTTGTTGGGTAGTAAAATCCGAAGATAGAGTTATCGTTATCAGGGAACAGGCTGAATTAGTTTTCCTTTTTTATTCTATTCCTAAATTCTTTAAATTTAAGTAATCAATCCTTCAAACTAAGAAAAGACTAATTGAATCAAAGTTTTTATCAAATTTGTATTAAACAAAAATAATAGAGGAATATCTAATCACAAATGCAACAAATATACAGTACTGGAATTCTTGAATCATGGATTTTCTAAGGAAATTTCGCATTCTTGCGTTTTACAACTGCTATGGCACTTTAATATCAGAATTTGTACTACGGCTATTTTAACTAAAACTTCCCAGTTTCAGTTTTAATCTTTAAAAGGGTCCTTTCCCAAGGTCTTCTAAATCTTCAAAAATTATATCAAATACCTCCTTGGGTTATCCCTAACCTCAAGGGTTTAATTAGAAAAGAACATAACTTGATTTCCCAATCATAGCTATGCTAAAAATATTCAAGATCCATTCCCATGGTGTTCTTGAACTTAAAATCAAAATCGTGCTAATCAAATGAGAATAAAGAAACCACCACAGTGTTCAGAAATATACAGAATCACCTAATCATCTTCAATTCCAGAAAAGAGGAAATTAGCTAGCCATTTCAAAGAACAAAATTAAAGATTCTAAAATTGAAATAACATGCATTACCGAATATGAAAAGGGAAGAGATTAGGTACAGACCAGTATTACAATGTTCAGAAAATGAAAGCTTAGACTAAGAAAATGAAGAACCAGAGCTTGCATGTAGCTGAGTCTTGGATCCCTCCAAGAAAGGAGTTTCATGCTTGCTCTTGATATGAGAATTTTGAAGAACAGAAAGAAAACTTAAGAAAAGTTCAAGAATCTAAAAGTGAAGTCTGAAAACTAAAAAAAATGAAAGTTCTCTCTATATGTTGCCTGTAACATCCCGTAAAAATTAGGAACGTATATAAACGGCCATTAGTAATGTTAATACATGTCTTTGTCTTCGAATTATATAGCTATTTTCCCTAGAGGGAATTAATTTAATTTAGGGAATTATTTGGATTACAATTGTGGTGAGTATCTATTTAGACATTGGAATCCTTGTTAAAAATATAGGAACAATTTAAATGTTACATCTAGGAAGCCTAATGATAACTAAATGTTATGGGAAATAATAATTGTGTGGGCTAGTGCATGAATTAGGAGAGTCATTGGACTTGTAATTTTGGGCCCAAACCTCGTGTTGGTCGACGACCCATGAGCCCTTAGGAGGGACTTAATTTCAGCCACAAACTCTTGTTTATCCTAACCTTATCTTAAGAATCCCACAAGGCAGTCCATGATTGGCAAGGGATCAACACATGGCAAACTATTCAGCCAACTTACATCCCCTTGTTACTAGCGCTACATTGGGCAGAAAACAAGCTGATGGCTTGTGCCACTAGGAAGTCTTAAGTCAGCCTTTTAACATGCAGCCAATATGAGAAGAGAAGTTAGCTTGCATGTCATTTGATTGGGCAGAAAACTCACACACCTTGCACACTCTTTGATGAGGACATAGGAGGTGGCATGGAAAGTTCTCTCTAAGTTCATTGGTTTTGATCATATTAAGGCATTGTATGAGCATGATCCAGACTTTGCACAAATCTATGAAACTTGTGTGGATGCTGCTCAAAATGGATTCTTTAGGCATAATGATTACTTGTTTAAAGAAAAGAGATTGTGTGTTCCTAAAGGTTCCATTAGGGAATTACTTGTGAAAGAGGCACATGCGGGGGGATTAATGGGACATTTTGGAATCAAAAAGACTCTAGACATGCTGCATGAACATTTTTATTGGCCACACATGAAGCGTGATGTACATAAATTGTGTGAAAGATGCATTGTATGTAAGCAGTCTAAGTCTAAATTATTGCCTCATGGGTTGTATACTCCTTTACCTATTCCAGATTGCCCTTGGATTGATATTTCTATGGATTTTGTGTTAGGACTACCTCGGTCTAAAAATGGTAAAGATTCTATTTTTGTTGTGGGTTTGCTAAGATGGCACATTTTATTCTGTGCAAAAAAGTTGATGATGCAATCCATATTGCTGATTTGTTCTTCAAGGAAGTGGTAAGACTCCATGGACTTCCAAGAAGCATTGTCTCTGATCGTGATACTAAATTCTTAAGCCATTTTTGGAGGACATTATGGAGAGAAGAGGATAAAAATTTGAGGACAAATTCTTCTAAAGAAGGAAGGAATGATGAGGACATAGGAGGTGGCATGACCAAGACAACAAACTTGGAGGACATACAAGGTCTTGGAGGTCCAATGACGAGAGCAAAAGCTAAAAAGGCTAAAGAGGCTCTAAATCTCTTGGTGACCACTTTACTTGAGACAAGCCCAAGTCTAAAGGAAGAAGAGCCCAAAATGATACACTTAATTCAAATTGAAGACTTTGAAGAATAAGCCTCAATGGATATGCATGAAGGCTTTATTTTTACTTGGCCCAAATTCTGCACTTAATTTTATTTTTCTTATATTCAGTTAAACTTTTGTAATAAGGCTTATTGGGCTGGATATTGGGCTGTCTATTTTCTTTTATGTGTAAGCACTTTTAGGTTAAACTCAATATGGATGTTGCCCACTATATAAGGGAACACCATAGCTTTTGAAAAAAAAAATTCAGAAAAAAAAAGATAACCTTTTTTTGGTGAGAGACTAGCTTCTCTAGGGTTCTTTTGCGAATCTCATAACTTATCAAGGGTGCTAATCCTTGTGGCGTTCATAGGCTTATCAATCTTTGGATTGTGGCGCCTTCAAGTTATCGTTTCTTGATTGTGTTCACAAATTCTTGTATCAAACCCTATCACCCAAACCTTCAATTTTCGTCCAAAATAGTCTCGGTTCATATCTCCTGATATACACGTCGGTTTTCGGTGATTCTTGAGTCAAAGTCGCGATTCAGAAAGAGATCTTTCACCTCGATTTAGAAACGTCCGATTCCGAGGTCTGTAGCGTGAGATACGCTCTGTTCTTAACAGGTCGTGTTGGTGGATGAATTTGGGGTTAGAATTTCCATTCCTAGTAGATTCATTCCTCCATTCCTTTTAGGGATCATATCACTCTTGTGCACATGAAATGAGAGAGGGAGCCAAGTTATTCTGGTCTTTGTTAGTCTTTGTAATCACCTCTCAAAATCCCACACACTTCCACTTTATCATCCCATCTTGTGCGCACCTTAGGAGGAGAAGAACAATATGAATTATGGCCTCTCCTTTCAAAATAAAACTCAGCACCATTCTTCCCCTCTCATCCTCCCTAAGTCGTGAGTTTGTAGGGAACACAAAGAGAAAAGAAAAAATTATTGTAACTCATCTCCTCTTCCCCTAAAAACCGTGAACTTAGTAGAGAAAGAACATCAAGAAAAAAATTAGATCTCTTCTTCTCCACCTCTTCGCCAAGACCGTGAGACAACCAAGGGAGGAACCATTGCTTAAGCATCTTCCCCTTTTGTTTTTCCTTGTTCAGCCGAAGGTCCATCCAAGGAGGTGAGGTATTTTTTCTCCTTCCCTTGTTCAACACAACCTACGTTGGTTCTGATTAAGTCCTGTCACACTTGCATGCAGCTTTAAAGTCGAATCCTAGAAGAGTTGGAGAGGGAAGTGGTTGTTATTTAATTGTTTTGCTAGTTGTATACTGCAAGAAGGTAACGGCCAAACCTTAAGCTCATCCTTCACCTTATTGTTTCAATTGGTATGAGTATTTAGGGGATAGACTGTTTTATCATTCCTATTCCTTGCTCTCATTATTAGGCCATCACATGTAGGATAAGAGAATGTTTTCTTTTGGCTTTTCCATCCATCAATTCTGCCTATTGAACCTCTTCGACCTAGGATTAAAAATAGAAAAAGGAAACCTAATGGTGAGCTTGGAAAATAGCTCCCTTATAAATTATTGGACTTCTTAGTATGGTTATATCGTATATCTAGCCTTGCATGAGGAAAATTTAATTGGACAGCTTGTGTAGGGACCCGCCTTTAGCGTACCATAGGCCTAGTAATGTTGAAAATATGAAGAAAAATCATAAGCCTCTTTTAGTATTGAAAACCGAATTGGTATGCTTGGGAAAAACTTGGATTTTTCGCTGATGATAAGTGGATAAATTTAGATGAAGTCAGAAAATTCATTTCCTTATGAGAACCATAAAAATTGAACCTGTACATATTGTGAACCTTGGAAAAATTGTAATTGCTAGCAATGGATGGAATAATCTTAAGGGCAGAAAATAATTAGCACTAGAAATTAATTGTGACTTATAGGAAGAATTATATGAAATTCTGATTTGGTGCATTGGTATAATAGATGCGTGAAACCCCTAAGACCGTGGACCATTTCCCTGCTGTTTGGTAATTATTTGTGGCACGCGAGGTAAGTGTTTGGTGGTGAGACTTATTGTGACTATTAGCTAGTGTATGGAATTGTGAATTGTTGCTCACATGTGCCTTGGATTCGTATTCTATTATATGTTATTTGTAATCTGCCCTTGGACTTGACATGATGGAAATTCTGTTTTGGGAAGTATTTGTTATTCGGCAACTTGGTATTATAAATACATGAAATATATGCTATTATGACTCTCCTGCGCATCATACAGGAAGTACCGACCCAGAAAGCAATCCTCAAAGAACGGCCACGTCATAACATGACCCTGCATCTCAAAAGCGTGAGAGGTGTTCATCCACCACTTATGGGAATCGCCCTCCAGCATAAAAGTCGCAAACAACAGCTTTTGCGGATCAGTGCACTGCATGACCCGAAAGATCTTGTCCAACGCCTGCAGCCGTCTTGCTATAGCAATAGGGTCATAAGACCTATCAAAAACAGGTGGCTTATGCTTTCTGAAAGCGTTCAGCCTACGGTCAATCACGTCACGGTCCTCAGCAGGCTCCATAAAGGGTTCCATCACCCCAGTGACATGAGTAGCACTATCAATGTGACTCAGGCTCTCATCCTGAACACTAGGTGGAGGCGGCAGCGGCGGTGGCGGTGGAGGTGGTGGCGGAGGATATTGACCAACAGCAGGGTCAGCCCTCATCTCCTCCAACATAACCCGCATCAAGGTCATGTTCGCCAGCCGATTTGCCTCAAGAGCATCCTCCGTGGCCTTCTGGCTCACTTCTCAAGCGGCTTCCATCATTGCCACGTTGGCCAATCTAGTGGCCTCCTGCATCTCAACCAATGCAGTCAGGACTGGGTCAGGTTGACCCTCAGCAGTCTCGCGGGTTCTCCTGGGTATTACCATGACTTTGCACAAGTTACACACATTATGAGTTGATCAGGCCCACACAATATGATCACATGTGCATCATCATAATAACACTCAACGGAGCAAACACACAAGACAGACAGAACCAAGTATCCTAGTTATTGCAATACATACAGGCTTTTCCCTCGAACCATTGCTTTGATACCATAACTGTAACACCCCGTATATATCCGGTAATGACCTATGTGTAGGCATTTCTTGTGAACCAAGTTCGGTGGTACTGTGAATTGGAGCTACCAAGTGAAGGGAGATTTAATCAGGTAATCCCTTGGTACTAGGGTTTAGTGTAACACCCCGTATATATCCGGTAATGTTATCATATCATCGTATTAAGCGGCGCTTAATTAAATATGCGAAATATCTTTTTCTTTTCAATTATGATGTCATTAATCATTTACCAACTTGATAACTTAGTCATTTTCAAAACATCGCCTGTATGTACATTGCAATAAACAGCTAACTGAAATACCTCATGATATAAATAACATAATTATGTCTCTAGTCACGGAACTACAACCCGTAGTCCGGACCAACTAGCAGTTTATACAACTCAACTCAAAAGTACTAACAACATAGTGGCATGGACAACTCTCATGCTCACCCAAATAAGGTAACAAAGCCCAACATGAGTCTCAACACCAACAACAAGATAATATAAGATGGAAAACATAAACAGCAGCATCCAACATGTCAGGAAAAACAGCAATATCATCAACTAAGCTCTGACCTCCTACCGATAGAGGCATCAGCCCCCATACTACCTGAACCTGAAATAAGCATTCCCCAAACGTGGGGTGAGATCTCTAAACCAGAAATCTCAGTAAGACAAGGGGTCCTCAAGGATCTTCCACCCCAAGCTCACTTACATGTGCAATATAAGTTCCAAAAGCAGTTCAACAAATATCATTTCCAAAATAGTGCAATGCAGCAGAATATCATGTCATGTGTGTCAAAATATAATCTACTGGCCAGAGAATGCAGGAATACGTCTATTACCCACAATTATAGTACAAGGAACATCGCTTGCACCTCACCCCAGTCTCACCATCTTGTATGTACCACATACTCAGGCTTACCGTATAGGTGGAACACCACATGCATATCATAAACCCTTGAACATATCAGCTCAAAAGCATTTCAATATATCAAAGCATGTAACACAGCATGCATATAACCATTCCCCCATGGGGTATGGTGGAACTACACAATGGCTAAACCGAGGACACGAAAGCTTACCTTGCAAGCTAACTATCCAATGCCAAGAGCCCACACAAGCTCAAGGCCTATAAACAGCACAATCACAATCTGCCCATACCATAATTAATCATCAATAATCATAGTTCAGATTCTATGAGTAGTATTCGAATACTCCAACTATCCAGAAAGTATTCGATTACTTTTATTTAAGTATTCGAATACTACCAAGTATCCGAATACTTTTTTCCTCGGCATACGAATACCATAGTATCTTAATACCAAACCTCACTGTATTTGAATACTTTCCAGTATTCTAATACTTATTCAAAGGTATCTGAATACTTTTCTTCCCAGAAAAGTATTCCAATACTCCTGCCAGGAGTATTCGACTACCAGATTAAAACTACCATTGCAAATCTTTACCAAATACTCTAAGATTTTACTATGTTAAATTAGACATCTCAAGCTTTCCAACAACATATCTTATGCCTCAATCGGATTTGTATAACTCCGGTTATGAGTTTTGCAAAGTTCCTACAACAAGCTGAATTTCCAGCAATAGGGTCTCGAATTCAGACATACACTGAGAGAAATACACTTATCCAATGGATCTGAAAATTTACAGGGTTGTAGCCCTATGTGTTAGCTTCACATAGGTCCAAATCTCACTCAATTTAGAGCTCTGAAGCTCGAGATATCGCAATTTTACTAAACTAGGTCGCTGTTGTCTCGCGAAGTATTCGATTACTGCCTTTTTCAGGAAGTATTCGAATACTGTCCGAAAAGTATTCGAATTCTTCGACAGAATGCAGAAAACTGAGTTTTAAAGGTAAAATCGACCTCCAATGATCCAAACTCGATCTGGAGTCCAAGAACTCCTTAAACAGATGTTTATTAATATGTTATGAAAACCCAGAAACACCTTCTTCCTTTTATCAAAAGGTTCAAGTTACGATTTTTAATTGCTTAAACAAGCTTAAAACATCAAAATACACAAGGGTGATCATGGTATACCTTCCAATGCTCAAAACTTTGAAAATGGCATTGACTTGGAGCCTCCAACATAGCTCCAAGGTACTGACTTCCCCAAGATACGAATTCAACACACCAAGGTTTGGTTCTTTAAGCCAAAAGGTTACTACTTGGCAACACAAAAGTCATGAACAAAGCCTCACCAAGATAGTTCACAAACTCAGCCCATAAACCACCACTCACAACCACTAAACTGACTTCCCACAGCCACCACACTCAGAAAAAGTACTCCTTTCACACTCACAAGTCCAAAGCACACTCACACCAAGAGATTTAGTGAAGAAACTATGGAGAAAGGTGATCAAAATGGTGATTTCTCAAGCAAGGAAGAGGGTGGCAGCAAGGGAGGCTCAAGGTTCAGCAAGGAGGCAAATAAAGTTAGAGATTTCTGACCTAGAAATCTGTGCCAAGGCCTTATATAGGCCACTTAAGTTTTAAACACACAGTATTAACTTTAATAGATACGCTTAGCATTTTAATCTCAAACTGAGGATTCTTAACCTATTCAATTTTACAAGAATTATCATATTTTTCTTATAATTTTCGGAGCACCTTTCCGGTACGCGCTTTTCCATAGCCAGTATCAGTTCTGACATCAGTTCTCATTATTTTGACTTGAAACTCATTTTACAAGTCCTATATATTATTATAGGAATATTCATGCACTTATTATAATTTTATGGGATACTTAATCGGTACGCATTTATACCGAGTAGCAGAACCGGTATCTGCACTTTTCGTGCGAAAAGCGACTTTCAACATTATTACTCACTTACTATAATTATTAAAGCCTCATAATAATTATTTGGATCAATTATGGAATTATCTCATAATTATCTAATTAATTTCCTTAATTAGCGGTGTGAGTTCTTACATTTAGTCCCCATGTGTGCTCCACCATGCCCCTTAAGGGTAGTGGTTGGAGGTGTATGTTAGTAGTATATTATAACATGCTCATGCATTTTGTATGTATAGTGGTACATAGGATGTACCGTGTCTCTGGCCAGTAGATTGTTACCTTCGGGCGTTACGGACTTCCACTGGATAGGTCTCTATGAGGGAGTTCCAGTTGACTTGGGGTCATGGTGTTATCCGTTAAAGAGGACACTAGGAAAGTCTCGGGTGTATATGGATGGAGGGTGCCTTGGTTGATGTTCTGGGAACACTTCCTTAGATGAGAACCCGTAGGCTATATGCCGAGACCAATAGGCCAGATGTTGCGCAGCTTTGGCATTGACCATTCCAGCTTCATCGTATTTTTACTCCCTACGCTTCCCTATTTCACTAAATCCTTTGCTTTATCCCTTTTTGGATGTTGTGGTATATTATTGATATGCATCTGAGTGAGCCATTAGGCGGAGTAATCTCCAGAACCTCTGGGTTACTAAGATATATCTGTATATCTCGCCCGTTTTGGGGACTTTATTTCATGTAGTGGCAGTGGCACTGGAGCGGCGGGCAAGAGGCTCGTAGGATGAGCATGAGAGCTTGAGTCGATTTTGCATTTTGTGGTCATTAGGCCTAGGCTAGACTTAGGATATGAACATTGTATGTGAGTTAGGATTATTCATATAGTCATCTTTGTTCATGTCACATTTTGTCTAAGTTTAGTCATTACTTCTCAAGATTTATTTTGAGGATTCATTATGTTATATTTGAAGGATTATTGTAATTGTTGTAATGGAGCATTGTAATTTGTAATATTGAGACCTTATGTAATATTGAAGCATGCTATATGATGAAAGGGCAATAGGCCTATTCTAGGATATGATTTATGTTTTATGTCAAAGAATGCATGCAAAAGGAATAAATGTGATTGAAACAAGTTAACTTGAGAGAGTAAGTATGAATTATGTATATTGAATAAATTGATATTAAATGTTAAGGGTTGTAAGAGCACCAAGACATTGCTAGTCCTTGAGTGCCACCCATGTTATTAGGTACCATTTGAGGATAGATAACACACTTTTAAAAGTGGGATATGTTGGAAAAACAAAGTAGACTCTGGCGAAATTTCTATAAAATGGCAGATTTTGAGTGAACTTTGGGAGAGAATATCTCCCTCCACAAAAGTCCAATAGGGACGTTCCATACACCATTTTCAATATTGAGGTGTCAAATACCTTGTGTCAAAAATTGAGGACCATAGGAGAAACACGCTGCCTTGTAGAAGTCGTTGAACACAGACTGCCCAAGAATCCCCTGCACTTGGGGCTGTCATTGTCTATTTTTGGGAAGATTATTCTTGCCTCAATTATTGGTCAAATTAGGTGAATGATATGTCAAATTGAAGTTTGAGGTATCTAGTTTATTGTATAAAAATTTGATAGTGATTAGTGGAGTAGTTTGTCCGTAATCTTGCAAAGAGTGAGGGCTGTTTGGAGCCCTGTTTAAGGTTGGCTGGCAGATTTGCTTGTCCAACTTCAAACGGTGATATCCGGAGCAAACGAGAACTTTTTGGAGTGTGTGATAGCTTTTTGGAAAGATAATTAAGTCTAGAATAACATACTAAAATATGAGAGGTGCGCGACAAGAAAATTTTCCGCAGTAACTAGAATACATAACCATGTTCGGATAGTTAAAAATAGTAAAAGTGAGATTCTTGCTAAGTGGGTTTATGGGAACCCCTTAGTGACTTGAGAGAAGTATTATATGATATTTAGGCAATTTATATTATTATTCCGCAATTAGTTTTCAGTTACGGTCACAGCTTTTATTCATTACGCTTTATTATTATTTTAAATGCTCGCGTAATAAAAAGAAAAAAGTTTACTCGCATTTTTATAAATGAATTGTTGTGATTGTAACTGCGCTTAATATCATAATCAATGTTAACAATATCGGTACGTAACGGGCTGTTACAAACTTTGTATGTGAGGTACATGGTGGACTCCTTGTACTGTGGGCTGTAGACGTACGTAATGCTTACATTTTATTCTCTGGCTAGTAAGATGCGTACATACATGACATAGACATATACGGCATTGCACACTCATTTGATATATTGCATGGCATATGCTTTTTATATACTGCATTGTTTACTGCTATAAATGGCCCGGTATAGCCATTCCCCTTATCTTGTTATTAATCTGCTTCTGTATATAGTGTCTGCATTATTTTATAACTTATATTATACCTATAGGTGAGCTTGGGGTGGAGGATCCCTTGAGGACCCCTTGTCTTACTGATATTTTTGTTAGAAATCTCACCCTTTTTTGGGGTACATTTTCAGGAGATGACGTTCATGAGACGGACACTGATAGAGGCAAGAGGCCAGCATAGAAATTCCATTATTGTTATGAGTCATGCATATTATGATTATTTATTTTTGCCATGATGAGACTCTATTGTGACTAGACTTGATGGATTATGTTGTTATTTGTGGTGGAGCATAGGGTTTGTTTATGCCACTATTAAATAATCTGTTTATTTATTGACTTGAGTATTTGTATTATAGCACCATAAGTTATGGATGCTTTGGAATTGTTATTTATGAGTACGAGGTATTTCAAGTTTTATTTTAGTACTGCAATTACATACAAATTATTATTAAAAGAAAAAGTTAATCCACCATGAGGATTAGCCTTGTTTATTTATATAAAGTAGTATATTGCTTCCGCGATTAATTATTGCAAACTGTGTTTTAAATACCATTTGTATGTTAATACACCGACTGCAGCCGGGGTGTTACATGCTCCACCATGCCCATTAGGGTAGTGGTTGGAAGTTGTTTAATACAATAGTATAGATTATAACATGATCATGCATGTATTGTTGAATGGTACATGTGAGTTGTACCGTATCTCTGGCCAGTAGATAGTTGTCGTATGCCGTAGGGGACTTCCACTGAAGAGGCCTCCGTAGAGAGTTTCAGTTGGCCTGAGGCTATAGAGTTGTGATCCGTTGAGAAGCACTCTAGGAATGTCTCGAGAGTTATAGTTGTGGGTGCCTTGAATGATATCCCGGGGATACATTCTTGGATGAGAGCCCGATTGATATGCCGTAGGCCATTGGGCCGTGTGATTTGTATGATATGTGTATAGTTATATCATTGTCATTTTACATCTGAGTGAGCCATTGGACGGAGTGATCCTGTAGAACCTTTGGATTACTGAGATATATTCCTATATCTCACCCCACGTTATGGGGCTACGTTTCAGGTGGATGTAGCGATGCTGGATTTTTGGGCAAGAGGCCCACTAGATGATTATAAGGAGAGCATGTTGGGATGCATGAGTTTATATGCCATTTTTCATTTTGGGATGTATTTGATAGGCTAGACTTAGTGCATGAATATTTTATATAGCATGAGTGATGTATACCATGCATGTTGTTGTTCATGTAGCATTATTTTGGCTAAGTCTAGTAGTGATGTAATTATTTTTATTTGGAGCCTTTTGATGTAGTAGTTATATTTGTGATGGATAAATGTAATCAAAGAAGCATGGATCTTGTGTAAAGTAATGATGAATGCATGTGATGGAAGGAAATATGCCTATTCTAGGTTATGATATTGTTCAATGATTTTAAAGGCATGTAATTGAATTATGTGATTGAAATGTGTATCAAAAGGTTTAATAACTAAGTGTAGATTACATTGTGAGTTAATCAAGTAAATGGTGCAAATGTGTTGTGGGTTGTAAGAGCACCAAGTATGTTGAACCTTGTGTGCCACCCTTGTCAATTAGATACAATTTGATGGTTTAGAACACACTTTGATAAAGTGAGATTAGTTAATAAAACAAAGGAGTTGCTGTTGAATTTTCTAAGGAATGATCAGTTTTTAGGCCAACTTTGAGAGATCGTATCTCCCTCTACAAATGTTCAAATGGGATGTTCCATATACCATTTTAAAGGTTGAGATGTCAGCTATATTGTCCCAAAATTTGGTGCAATTTAGAATTTTGTAGCATTCTTTAGGTCGCAGGGAGTGAAGACAGCCCAAACTGATCAGGTGCAGAGGCTGTCTCAGGTCCCTCTTTCAAAAAATTATATCTCCCTCAATTCTTACTCAAATTAGGCTTATGATATACCAAATTAAAGATCAAGGTCACTATGAGAGCATTTGGTTGAGTAAATCGTGGGGAATCGCAGAATGGTGAGGGATGTTTTGTGCTCTTTTTGGAGTTGGTTGGCAGCTTTGCTTGTCCAACTTCAAACAGTTATAACCGGAGCTAGAGATCTCCAAATGAGGCATGTGATACCTTGTTAGAAAGGTAAAAGAGTCTAGTTTAACATACTAAAAGATGGAAATTTAATAATGTGTGGATCATGCCCAGTATTGATAAAATCGAAGGCTGTTCAGTTTAGGAAAGTTGCAAAAATGATATTTGTGCTAAGACGGTTTATGGGAACCTCTTAGTAACTTTAAATAAGGATTATATGATAGCTAAGAAATTATATTATCACTTCCACATTTAGATTTCAGTTGCGATCACAGTTGGTATCATTACTTTTTATGTTATTTTTAATTGCACACGTAATGAAAAGGAAAACGTTTACTCATATTTTTAAATAAACTGTTGTGATTGTAAGTGTGCTTAATATCATAATCAATGTTAACAATACCGGTGTACAACGAGATGTTACAAAATTCGAATACAAAATATTGCCGGATATTTCTTTAGAGATTAAGTTCAAGATCCATGAGATGACGATATCATTATTGTGAATCCAAGAACGAAGAAGAGCAGGATCTACATCGGAAGGCCTTGACAATTATGCCATTGACAAACCCTAGCTTGTTTTTCACGGAGAGTGCCATTTTCATTGAACGGCTCCATAAGTTCTAGTTCTCGCTGGAAAGAGGTTGCGAAACCAGGATAAGACCTAGATTATCAGAGTGGTGGAGGAAGAACAGACTAGAAGGATCCTCCACCTGAGATTTAGGAGGCGTAGACGACTGAGATTTGTCTTCCACGGAAGCCATGAGAGAACAAAGAAAGACAGAAACGCAAGCGAAAAGAAAACTATTCTCTTGATACCATTCACTTTTGTAGAGGTTTGAACTAAAACAACAGTTCATTACAATCTGAGCTATCTTCCAAAGATATAGACCAGAAAGAAAAAGAGTAAAGCAACCAACAACATGACAAAACAACTAACCAAGGTTAAGTTAACTAACTAAAGTAAAACAACTAACGAAAGGAGTTAAAAGAGTACAATTAAATCTTTTTTTTTTTTTACTAAATCCTATTCGGAAGCAGTTTTTTCTTGTGATCTCAATTAACTTTCTATAGTCAATATACATGCACTAGCCAATTACTTTCCTAGCAACTATGAAGAAACAATTTGGATCGACCTGCACACATCCTTAAGCAGCCGTTGCGTCTCGGTGTACTTCAAAACTTTTTTTTGGGAATTAACTCAACTATAATTATCTCTTTAACGCAAGTTGGCTCCCTCCGATATTCCTACATGTTTTGACTCTTTGAGTCAGTTATATGAATAATTTGGAGTGCAAGATAAGTCAAGGATGTAGATATTTAAAATTCTCCCAAAGGTAACATATGGGGATTGGATTGAGATCCTTTTCTTTCACTTACTCAATTCTCTTTCTAACAACTACTGAACTATCACTATTTGCTTTATCCAGACCTCTCATGTTGGTCGCACCATCACCAACTTACAAAATTTCCAAACATTGCCACTTAGAGGTCGTTTGTTTCGGCTTTTTCTAAAAGTAACTTTTATCACTTCCTTATTTTAAAAGTACTTTTTACAAAGTTAAAACTATTTATATTTTTATAAAAACATTTAATTTTTGAAAAAAATATTTGACTTTTGACTTCTGCTTTTCTGATAATTTAAAATTTTTAGCTTCTGAAAAAGTAAGTTTTTGGATTTTTTTGTGACTTCTCCTTTTTTTAAAGCAGATATCCAAACGAACTAAAGATGAAAAGTGCTTTTTTTCTTTAAAAAAATAATTTTTGAAGAAAAAAAAGCTAATCCAAATGGACCTTTAGTCTACGAGGCTAATCTTGTAAATTACACTTTCCCAAACAGAAAAGTGGCTAAAATGTGTAGGACACTTTTTCAATTGCTGTACTGTACTTAAAAAAAGAGAGTAAATATTATTTTTGGTCCTCAGCAAATTTTACGATGCTCGCTTTAATCCGTAGTAAATAAAAAGGCCCATCGTGCTCCCTAAAAAATTCAAAATGGACTCATTTTAGTCCTTTTAGGAACTAATATGAGTCGTTTTTGAATTTTTTTAGGGACCAAGATTTCAACTAAATGAGCCTATTTTGAATTTTTTAAAGACTACGATGGACCTTTTTATTTGCTAGGGACTAAAACGGACCTCCTGAAAATTTGCTAGTACTAAAAGTATATTTACTCTAAAAAAAATGGAAAATCTCCAAACATGTCCCTTCCGAAACCCAAATGCGAAGAACAATCCTGTCTTCTCAACCTCCCCAAAGTCCATTGCAATTTGCATATTACATTACCACTCCAATTCAAACACTGCCACTCTTAGAGTTTTAACTTCTAAGGCCTCTCTCTCTCTCTCTCTCTCTCTCTCTCTCTCTCTCTCTGTATTTGCGTGTGGTTATTTGGCAAACACCCACATGGCTGTTCTTCACAAGGTTGCATCTTTTTCCTCTCTACACTCACCCTTTAGCAGAAACTACAATTTTCTTAACCGCCGCCACCCAATTTCTTCATTGAACTGCAGCTCTTCATCTGCTTCACCCTTCACAGAGAAGCATTCCGTAGAGCGGTACCAAAGGGACAAATGGCTGTACGAGAATCGGCTGGGGCAAACGATGTCGTGTCCACCTCCTTCTGATTCAGGAGCTATAAGGGAGGATGACATAACTCTGCAACTGCCAGAGCTAAAGAAGCTGCTTCAGGTGCTGAGGGAAAAGAGAGAGAGTGAAGGGAAGTGCAAGGAAGAGAAGTGTGCGCCGGGGAATGTGTTCTTGGTTGGAACAGGGCCTGGGGATCCTGAGCTATTGACTCTGAAGGCTGTGAGAGTGATGAAGAGTGCTGATTTGTTGTTATATGATAGGTTGGTGTCCAATGATGTGTTGGATTTGGTTGGCCCTGATGCTAAACTTCTCTATGTTGGAAAAACTGCTGGATACCACAGCAGAACCCAGGTAAAGACACTGTCTTTCTTGTTTTTCCCATTTGGGGTTGTGGGTTTCGTTCTGTTGAATCATTTTTATGGATCCATCATTTCACCAATTCGAACTAAATAACGAGCCAATGAATCTGCTTCTTATTCCTAAAGTCAAATTTTGATTTTTAATGAAAATTTTTGCCATTTGGGGTTGTGGGTTTCGTTTGATAGGTTGATTTATTTTTATTTTTTTAAGAAGGATTTGGATATATGTTCTTTATTTTGTTGGTATAGAGTTGTTTTGATTCATTCATGTTGACAAAATGGATCTTATTTTTTTATTTTTTTTGATTGGTGAATCTGTGACAGGAGGAAATACATGAGCTTCTTCTGAGTTTTGCAGAAGCTGGCGCGACTGTTGTGAGACTTAAAGGGGGTGATCCATTGGTGAGTTTTCATTTGAGGTTGTCTAATGTGACGTTATTGGTGAAGCAACTTGATACATTAGTTTGTCATGGCTTGTGTGATGTGTAATGTAGATGTCTTATAACGCTTATTGTTGGGTGTTTGTAGGTGTTTGGGAGGGGCGGGGAGGAAATGGATTTTTTACAACAGCAAGGTATCCAAGTGAAAGTTGTTCCAGGTATACTGCTGATGTCTTTATTAAGCTGAAAATGGTAATAGAAAGAGTTTGGATCCTCATAAATACCAATTGGCACCAATGCTCTATTGTTGTGTGTGTGTGTGTGTGTCTATGATTGACCCAACCTATTATCTTGTATTGGCACTTTTTCTTACAAATACAGACTCCTTCCTTGACATTGCAAAATAAGGATAATGTTGTTAAATTGGCATGGAAAGATGATAACCATGTACTGCAATACTTGTAGAGAGTGGGGAAAAAGAAAGTGTTTTATTTTTCTGCATTGTAAATAATAGAAGCGAGTGCATACTTTAAAATGGAGTGGAACCATGTGTAAAGTAAGTATGGCATTCACACAGCATATAATACATTTATTGAAAAATAATCTGAAATGTAAGCGTGAAACATTGACTCCTGTTGTGCCCATGTCACCTGTTATTATTTTTGTTTTAATTGATCATGTTGTTTAACATGCGAAAGACAACTGTTGATTCGTCAATTCTGTAATGGTTTCTAAAAGAAAAGGGGAAATAGTGGTACTTCTATTATAATAAGTTAATTGTCATTACTTGCAGGTATAACTGCAGCATCTGGAATAGCAGCAGAGCTGGGGATTCCATTAACTCACCGTGGTATTGCAAATAGTGTGAGATTCCTCACAGGGCACTCAAGGAAAGGAGGAACTGATCCTCTCTTTGTAGGAGAAAATGCTGCTGATCCTGATTCTACCTTGGTAGTTTATATGGGTTTGTCAACCCTCCCTTCTCTTGCACAGAAACTGATGCATCACGGTTTGTCCCCTCAGATCCCAACTGCAGCCATTGAGCGAGGAACCACACTTCAGCAGCGCACGGTAAGTATGATCGTTTCTTCCTTTTTGCATAGTTGTTCTCTTCCTATTACATTGATTAAGTTACTTATTATTTGTCTCTTTTCTATAATCACATTCATTTCCAGTCATTAACGTAATAATTAAGAGGACTTTGATTTATAATGGAAATGACCATTTTTTTATTTTTTTATTTTTGGTAATCTGACCATTTTTTTTAACATACCTTTTTGCTTCTGGAAATTGAATGAAGGTGGACTTGCGCTATGGAATTTTAATGAATACTTAATACTCTTAAAAATTAGTGTAATTTATGAGCTATTGAGCTTCAATTTTGCTTCTATTTTATCATGCAAGACCTAAAATCATTGAAGACAAGTTCCATCGGATACAAAACGAACCTACACTTGGGAACCTGTATGTTGAGAAAGATGAAAATCAGCTATCATTGTGAAAAATTGGTTCCAGGTTCTTTTTTTTGTATAAAATACAATTCACTGAAATAGTGAAATCATAGTCAGACTGCAAACGTATATCATTTTCTCCTGATGGCAATTGGCAAGTCCCTGATCTGAGTCCTTCCACTCTCCCAACTTCTGCCCTCACTCATCTCTGGTTTCCAAAACAAAAGCTGTTGTTTCTTAATGCTTGACAGAATATGAAAGTTTCTTTTGATGAAACACTGGTTCCTAAGATTTATGTACTTTGCACACATTTATTTTATTTTGTACTTCCGAATGGTAGCCGCAGTTAGGAACTGAACAATAAATACAATTTAAAATAATCATAGTTTATGCATAGCCAATTCTTCTGGGTTCTATAACTGATTATACTTATTATTTGCAAATCATGCAGGTGTTTGCAGAACTAAAGGACCTTTCTGAGAAAATTACATCTGCTGGGTTGGTGTCACCAACACTGATTATAATAGGAAAAGTTGTTGAACTATCGCCATTTTGGCCAATTTCTACAAAAGAAGAATCTTTTTTATGCATGCATGATGGATGATGTTGAGAAATATTACTGTGAAGCTTGTACAGAATGAGGGGTAATGGTCCAAGTAATTTGGATGTATATTCACAAGGGGTGGGAAAGCAATAAAGCTATCTGATATTTATGGAAATGCAGAGCTTGTGCCCTGGGTTTGGGGTATCTATTGGAGTGGTTGGACTTGTGCTGAAGTGTTTCAGAACCAATTTTTATTTTGCATGTTCCAGATGGGGGATAAAACAAAGTAACACACAGATTTTACTCTCATTTTTTTATAGAGAAGCAAAGTAATACGCAGGTTTCTATGGCTGCAGTTATCGGGATAGAGTTACTTATTCCTTGGTCATTGGGTGAAAAATTGTGCCATGAGCTATTTAGCATCATTCTTTCATGGAGAAACACGGAGATAAGTTTCAAGATGTGATTTTGTTCGTTCAATTTGTTGGGGTCATTCCATCTATTACCATTTTTGTGTTCTTGTCACTTGCTAGTTAAGCATGTTGCCTACATCATGTAAACTTGCAGGCTGTTATGAGAACTCTGTTCTTGTTTGCATGTGATTAGTGCTATGCTCTCAGTGTAGTTATGTAATTCAGAAATCAAAATCATGTATCCGATGGTTTTTTTTGTTTTTATTTTTTTTAAGAGTAAAAATTCTTTTTGGGTCTCTAACAAAAAAACACGGTTCTCATTTTTGTCCATTACAAAAAAAAAACCCCCCCCCCCCATATTATGATAAGGGTTTGTACCCTTAACAGAGGAAAAGGGATGAAATAAGAAACAAGAGAACAATTTTCTTTTATTTTCTGAATGAATGGTTCCAATTACAACAGTTGTCCCTTTTATTATAATGACAGCAAGCTATGAACGTAATAACCAATGCCACGTCACAATTACAATTACAATGGCTATATGAGTAACGTGTAACGTCCTGTTCTTTTTCTAATACCTTCAAGTAACCACTTCTATACAATGTATTATATCTAACAATTATGTTCCTAATGAATATTAACAACAAAGTCTTTTACCCAATTTGGAGCTCCACTCCTCCTCTTCGTAACATTGCCCCCATCCTGCAAAACAACCTTGTCCTCAAGGTTCAAGTGAGGGTAGTACAATTTAAGGTCAGCCTCATCCTCCCAAGTGACATCCTCTGGTAAAGCATGAGACCACTGGATCAACCATTGAGTGCCAGATGAATTTTTGCCTGAACCCTTACGAGACATAAGGACAGCCACAGGCTCTTGAACATGGCAGTTACCATGATTTAGAACAGGCAAGGTTGCAACCAAATCAGGATGATCACCCTTGAACGGTTTCAAAATTGATACATGGAAGGATGAGTGTATTTTACTCCCATTTGGCAGCTGCAATTGGTAAGCCACCGGGCTCAAAATTCTAATAACAGGGAAATGGCCAAAGTACCTTTTTGACAGTTTCTGATTCTGTCCTTTTGCAACCGTAATCTGCCTGAAGGGCTGGAGTTTCACAATGACTAAATCTCCCACAGCAAAAGAGATGTCCTTCCTATGTTTATCTGCTTGCACCTTCATCCTATTTTGGCCTCCTTGCAAATGATTCTTAAGCTGAGCCAATAATTCATTGCGATGAGTTAAGGTTGAATCCACAACTTCCACTCTAACCAAGCCTTGATGGTAATAAGGAATCATTGTTGGCAGCCTCCCATATAATGCTTGAAATGGACTCATGCCAATATAAGAGTGATGGGCTGTATTATAATGCAACTAAGCCCACCCCAAATATAATGACCACCTATGATTCTCATCGAAACAGAAAGCTCGAAGATATTGTTCTAAATATCTGTTTGTAACTTCCGATTGTCCGTCAGATTGAGATACGCGGTGCTTGTATGCAGCTTTGTTCCACTGAATCTAAACAACAAGGTCCAAAACTGACTCAAGAACACACTGTCCCTATAAGAAACTATGGTTTTTGGGTACCCATGGAGTTTCACCACCATATCACAGAATAGTGCTGCTACTCTTGCTGCTGTATATGGGTTTGATAATGCACCAAAATGTGCATATTTTGTAAGGCGGTCTACCACTACAAGATCACAGAAAAGCCACGGGATAGTCCAGTTATAAAATCCATGCTAAGATCTTCAAACACTCCATTTGTAATTGGCAAAGGCTGCAATAACACAAATGGAGGAGTTGTGGCTGTCTTAACAAACTGACAAATAGCACATTCCTTGATAAACCGAGTAACAACTTTCTTCATTTGTGGCCAATAAAAAGAGGCTGATAAACGAAGGAGAGTGCGTGTCACACCAGCATGGCCCCCCAATAAAGTGGCATGAGCTTTTGACAGTAACTCTTGCTTCAACTGAGAATTTGAGCTAAAGAGAAAGCAATTTTTATGGAATAAAATTCCATTCCTCTCAGATACACACAAATCAGAACATTCACCTTTCTCCTATTTCGAATGAATGAGTAGCAATTCAGGATCTGTATTGTTCTCTTTCTTAATCTGATCAACAATTTTAAATGAAATTTCTGAGACAAGGGCTAAGCACTTACTAGGATCATCTTCCTCATCTCTTCTGGAAAAAGAATCAGCAACAATATTAGTTATACCAGGTTTTTATTCAATGGAAAAATCATACCCCATCAGCTTGTAGGCATACTTTTGCTGCTCCAAAGTTTGGATAGTTTGAGAAAGGAGCTCCTTTAAACTTCTGTGGTCAGTTCTAATTATAAATCTAGAATCCAGCAGATAGTGACGCCATTTTTTTACAGCCTCGGTTATAGCAAAAAGCTCCCTAACATATGTTGATGCAGCTTTCATTTTAGGACTCAATTTCTTGCTGAAAAAGGCTATAGGTTTATTTTTTTGCAACAATACAGCACCAATCCCAAATGAAGATGCATCTGTTTCAATAATAAAAGGTAAAGAGAAGTCAGGCAATGATAAAACTGGTGTGGAAGTCATTGCTTCTTTCAACGAGGAGCTGTAAGAGGAGCTGCCACACAAGCATATTGTCTAATAAAACGTCGGTAGTAACCCGTAAGACCTATGAACCCTCTCAACTGCTTAATGTTCTTGGGTTGAGGCCATTGCATCATTACTTCTATCTTCCTTGGGTCAGCCTTGACTCCTTCTCCATAAACCAAATGCCCAAAATAGTCTATTTCTGACAATGCAAAACCACACTTGCTAAGCTTCACCATAAAATGATTCTGCTGTAAACAAGCCAGTGTTAACCGAAGATGATCCAAATGTTGCAAGAAGGACCCACTATATATTAAGATGTCATAAAAAAAACTATGATGAACCTTCTTCAAATAGGGTCGAAACATTTGATTCATGGCTGAAAGTTGCCTTTGTAGGCCACGAACATGAAAGAGGGAAAAATTAAATTTTTTATGCGGAAGAAGCAACCTTTGCCCACCCTCAATCATGTTTAACCCATGAATCATGCAATAGACATGTTAGGGTTTAAAGTAGATACCTTTATTCGAATTATATTCATGATCAAATGCGTTCTTGATCAATTCTTCAGACTTGAAGAACACAAGTCCTCCGATGGAAATCCACACCACCTTGTTGTCTTATAAGAGAAGAACCCTTCTTCGAATGCCTAATCTCCTTCAATGGAGGTTGCTAGACTCGAGAGAAAAATAGAGATTGGGTAGTGCCTTTGGTTATTCCAAGAGAGAGAGATAGCCGCCACACTAATGTGTGTGTTGGCTAAGGTTTCAGTGGAGAAAATTAGAGATAAAGAAGAGATACAAAACTAAAGAAGAAGAGGGGCTATATATAGATGTGGCGACTCATTAAGCTAAGACTAGGTCAAATCAGCGCCCTCATCAAATTCCAATCTTACTGCGTAATTTCCTTAATTTTATCCAATCAATCTGATTGATTGATTTCCCCAATTTCAGCTAATTAATTTAATTAATTGGTTTCCTTAATTTTACCAAATCAATCCAATTAATTGGTTTCCCAAATTTCAGCCAATTAACCTAATTAATTAGTTTCCTTAATTTTGGTCAATCAATCCAATTGATTTTTTCCCTAATTTCAGCCAATTAATTTAATTAATTGGTTTCCTTTAATTTTGGTCAATCAATACAATTGATTTGTTTCCCCCAATTTCAGCCAATTAATTTAATTAATTGGTTTTCTTAATTTTGGTCAATCAATCCAATTGATTTGTTTCCAATCAATCTAATTGATTGGTTTCCTTTATTTTCTCCATCTTAAATAAATCTAATTTAATGACTATATTTAAATTCCAATTTTAAATTCGAAACTCCAAATTAGAATTTAAATTAATTTTATTTAAATTCAAATTTCAAATACGAAATTCGAAATTAGAATTCAAATCAATTTTATTAATTTACCATTTAAATTAATTAGGTTACATCATGGATCAAGTCCAACTTGACCCATGATGCAACCTACTCTCTTTTGGCCCAATATGTGGGCTTCTCCAACTTAGGCACATTATGCCTTATTAGGCCCAAAACACATATGCTAGAATTCAAGACAACTTAAGGTGTTTGTGTGCGACCCATCAGGCCCAACGTAGCCACTGACATAAATGGGTTTGGGCCCATTAGGCACAATCCATCTAATGACAACACAGAGCACTAGCAATGCTTTGTTGTCCCAGAGCTAGTCGAGTTCATCGAATGATCAACCTGTTATACCTATTTGGTTATCGTGTGAATTGTCCTTTCGTCTCGGTTATCCATCCCATTGACCTAGGTCAAGGAAAACATATCAACCCCTGCGGTCTAGGGTTAGCTTTTGCCGAAACAAGGAATCTTCATTTACGGATTCTAAAGAGCGGGCCATCTCATGACTCTTTTACTATGCATAGATTCCCGAGTCCCGTAAATGTCATCCAGGTTTCGCCGCTCTACGGATAACCTAATCTCTCACAGAGATTGACGAATTCCTTTAGCTTGTCACACTAGCCCTGAGTCCTTAAGGCATGCTCTGTAAGTTGCCTTTGTAGGCCATAAACATGAAAGAGGGAAAAATTAAATTTTTTTAAGCGAAAGAAGCAACCTTTGCCCACCCTCAATCATGTTTAACCCATGAATCATGCAATAGACATGTTAGGGTTTAAAGTAGATACTTTTATTCGGATTATTATTCCTGATCAAATGCGTTCTTGATCAATTCTTCAGACTTGAAGAACACAAGTCCTCCGATGGAAATCCACACCACCTTGTTGTCTTGTAAGAGAAGAACCCTTCTTTGAATGCCCAATCTCCTTCAATGGAGATTGCTAGACTCAAGAGAAGAATAGAGATTAGGTAGTGCCTTTGGTTATTCCAAGAGAGAGATAGCCGCCACACTGATGTGTGTGTTGGCTAAGGTTTCAGTGGAGAAAATTAGAGATGAAGAAGACATACAAAACTAAGGAAGAAGATGGGCTATATATAGATGTGGCGACTCATTCACCTAAGACTAGGTCAAATAAGCGTCCTCGTCAAATCCCAATCTTATTGGGTAATTTCCTTAATTTTATCCAATAAATTTGATTGATTGGTTTCCCCAATTTCAGCCAATTAATTTAATTAATTGGTTTCCTTAATTTTACCCAATCAATCCAATTGATTGGTTTCCCAAATTTAAGCCAATTAATCTAATTAATTGGTTTCCTTAATTTTGGTCAATCAATCCAATTGATTTGTTTCCCTAATTTCAGCCAATTAATTCAATTAATTGGTTTCCTTTAATTTTGGTCAATCAATTCAATTGGTTTGTTTCCCCCAATTTTAGCCAATTAATTTAATTAATTGGTTTCCTTAATTTTGGTCAATCAATTCAATTGGTTTGTTTCCAATCAATCTAATTGATTGGTTTCCTTTATTTTCTCCATCTTAAATAAATCTAATTTAATGACTATATTTAAATTCCAATTATAAATTCGAAACTCCAAATTAGAATTTAAATTAATTTTATTTAAATTCAAATTTCCAATTCGAAATTCAAAATTAGAATTCAAATTAATTTTATTAATTTACCATTTAAATTAATTAGGTTATATCATGGATCAAGTCCAACTTGACCCATGATGCAACCTATTCTCTCTTGGCCCAATATGTGGGCTTCTCAAACTTAGGCACATTATGCCTTATTGGGCCCAAAACATATATGCTAGAATTCAAGACAACTTAATTAATTAATTAGGTTACATCATGGATCAAGTTCAACTTGACCCATGATGCAACCTATTCTCTCTTGGCCCAATATGTGGGCTTCTCCAACTTAGGCACATTATGCCTTATTGGGCCCAAAACACATATGCTAGAATTCAAGACAACTTAATTAATTAATTAGGTTACATCATGGATCAAGTCCAACTTGACCCATGATGCAACCTATTCTCTTTTGGCCCAATATGTGGGCTTCTCCAACTTAGGCACATTATGCCTTATTGGGCCCAAAACACATATGCTAGAATTCAAGACAACTTAAGGTGTTTGTGTGCGACCCATCAGATAGCCACTGACATAAATGGGCTTGGGCCCAGGCCCAATCCATCTAATGACAACACAGAGCACTAGCAATGCTTTGTTGTCCCAGAGCTAGTCGAGTTCATCGAATGATCAACCTGTTATGGACCAGAATGAGGCCCATGGTCAGTAAGGCCCATGATCAGCACAGGCCCACAGGTAAACATTATAAATAGGAGCTAAACGCCACAAGTATGAGCTAATCTCTTTTTACCTATTTACGTAGCCTAGATAGTACACACACACACACTTTCCCAAGGCTAAGGCCATCAGATAGTGTGTGATCTGTTGTCCTCAAGATACCTAACTCATAGGTATCCAGAGAAGACACCTGAATTATAGATCAATCATCCAATCTTAATTGGACACATCTTCCTAGGGCAGAACATTGGCGCCGTCTGTGGGAAACTTTTCCACGGAAAACGTCGTGAAAGTCAACAAAATTGATGGTGAGAACAACAAGGAGTAGCCTTCGTCAACCCTCCACATCAAACCTCCAAGTTCCTCATTCTGTTAGGGAAGATCCCGCGGAATAAGGGCAGCAGATGCCGCAGATCCCAGATCTAGATGCGGTGCATGTTAGTGACGTGCATTCAGATTCAACATCAACTCCTGCGGTCAACGCAGATGCCCCATACCTCCCAGGGTTACAGCCAATTGAAGACCCAACTGCAGAAGCCCCGGATCCACGGGTGACGAGTTTAGCTATGGCAGCCGTACTTCGAAGGATGGAGGAATTGGAACAGCGTAATGAGCTGCAACGACAAGCGGATGCAAGACAGATCCGAGATTTGGAGGATCGGCTGTGGCGCGCAACAAATCCAGACCCCGAGCGGGCCATCGCGCAGGTGGTGACAGATCTGCAAATTGCGAACCCCTAGCAGGACACTCAGGAACGCACCCACCGTCCTGCAAGGGCTAATGCCGGACCCGAGTTCGTCCCACAAACCCTAGTGCACCCGGGTTCACGCCAATAGCCACGGCACCCTCCGGGCCATGGAAACGCTGGAAACAATCAGCAACCCCGGCATGTACCAGACCCACAGCGCCTTGCCGAGATCCACTGTCAGGGGCCCATCACCCGGGCTCCAGATGACGTAACCGGGGTATACCGAAGAAGATAAAACAGGGGGCAGTACAATGACAGTCCCTTCGCGGATGAGATTGTAGAAGCTCCATACTCGGAAAATCTGAATTTATCTGAGTTGATCAAATATGACGGAACACAGGATCCGCAGGTACACTTGGATGCCTTTGATACAGCTATGTACATCAAAGGGATAGAGGAACCCTTGATCACAAGGCTTTTTGCAACTACATTAACCGGGGCAGCCCATGCGTGGTTCTCGTCATTACCAGCGGGATCCATCAAATCCTTTGAGGAGTTTGGTGGGCGGTTCTTGCTGAACTTCGCCACCAGTAAGAAGCAGCCGAAGTCGGAATTCGCGTTGGGGAAAATTAAGCAACAACCAGGGGAGACACTACAGAAGTACCTAGATCGGTTCAAGTTGGCCGCGCTTCAAGTACCCGGATTGCCAGAAAACGTTCACTTACATCTGGTGATAGCCGGGTTGCACGAAACATGCCGGTTAACTAAGTCAGTATATAAGGATCCACCTCGGACATTACTGGAGTTCAACACGCGCTCCAAAAAATACCTGGAGCTCGAGTAGATGGAGTGGGAAAATGTGGACCAAAGGCAACAACCTGGTCAGGGAGACAAGCTCGGGAGCCGACGGATGAATGACCTTCGAGGAAGACGGCAGGATGATAGGCAGCAGGCCAAGGGAAGGTTTGATAAATATGCCCCCCCTGAACTCTTCTCGGTCGTAAATATGGTGCGAGGTCGCGTCCACCGACATGAAGAGAGTCGAGCGACCTCGGCCTCTACAGAACCAGGCTGGTTTAGATCAGACTCGGTACTGCGCATTTCACGATGGGCCGGGTCATACAACAGATGAATGTTGGGACCTTAGAGATGCAATTGAGAAGTACATTAGAGAGGGGAAGTTGCGGCAGTATTTGATCCATACGCAAGGATGGAGAAATAGGAAGAGGAGAGGGGGGCGGCTCGGAAGCCCACCCAAGGATAAGAAGTTTAAAGAGGAAGGACGAGGTAAGAAGCCGGCTAAAGAAGATGACGAATTCCAAGAGCCAGAGTTCGAGTGCAACATGATCAGTGCAGCTTTTGGTGGTGGTGGTGACACAATGAATGCCCAACGTAAAGATTTGCGTGAGGTGCTTTCCATTCGAGAGCGCCCCAAGTTTAAACAGGAAGAGGAACTAGAGCAGCCGCTGTTATACTTCACAAAGAAGGAGCTCGAGGATGTAGTGCCAGGACATGTTGATGGGTTGGTGATTACAGGAACACTGGTCAATTGCAGAGTTAGGAAGATTTTTCTGGACAATGGGAGTTATGCCGATATAATTTTATGGCACGCATTTAAGAAGATGAATTTGGATGAAAAAGATTTGAAGACTTGCAACACGGCTTTAATTGCGTTTAATGGCCGCAACACTACTCCTAAGGGGTATATTGATCTCCGATTAACATTGGGGACTAAAGAGGCATACAAATCCGAAAGGGTGAGGTTCATTGTAGCCGACTTCCCATCCGAATACAATGTGATTTTGGGAAGACCTACAATTCATGCTTGGGACATGCTAGTCTCAACCAAGCATCAAAAGTTAAAAATGATTGGTAAGCAGGGTACAGTGCTTACCATAGATGGGGATCAGAAGGAGTCTCGAGATTGTTACTTCAGATCTGTACGTGTGGTGGACCGAGATCCCGGAGACGTAGCTATGATTAAGCAAAGTGGTTACCAATCTTCGAAGCGGAGCTCGGTTAATATGGTGGAATTGGATATGAGGGATGAAACTCAGATGCCAAGGCCGGAACCTGACGGAGAGCTAGAGGAGGTAACCGTGGGAGCACCAGGACAAACAACAAAGATAGGAAAGGGGTTAACGGATGAGGAAAAAGCCCAGCTGGCCTCCTGTTTGAGGAGTTATAATGACGTCTTTTCTTGGAAATCTTCAGATATTCCAGGGGTGGATCCAGAATTTTGCTGTCACAGGTTAGCTGTTTATCCCGGCTCAAAACCAGTGGCACAGAAGAAGAGGAAGTTAAGCTCAGAGCGTCGGCAGGTGCTAGAGGATCACGTGAAAGAACTACTAGAGGCTGGATTCATCAGGGAAATACAATACACAACCTGGTTGTCCAATGTAGTCATGGTGAAGAAGCCAAATGGAAAGTGGAGGATATGCACAGATTACACTGACCTAAATAAGGTGTGTCCTAAGAATGCATACCCAATGCCCAACATCGACCAGTTGGTTGATAGTTCCTCCGGGTTCCGAATGCTATCCTTCATGGACGCTTATTCAGGATATAACCAAATTCCACTGCACCTTGAGGATCAGGAGAAAACGGCTTTCATCGCAGAAAAGGCAAATTACTGTTATAATGTGATGCCCTTTGGGCTGAAAAATTCAGGAGCCACATATCAACGAATGATGAACCAAGTATTCTCTGATCAACTGGGCAGGAACGTCGAGGTATACATTGACGACATGATAGTGAAGTCGGTTGATATGCCAGTACACGTTCGTGACTTAACGCAGACCTTTGATAAGCTCAGGCAACATCGTATTAGGTTAAACCCGGCAAAGTGTGCCTTTGGGGTTTTCGCAGGGAAGTTCCTTGGCTTTATGCTCACGCATAGAGGGACAGAAGCGAATCCTGATAAGTGTGGGGCCGTTCTAAGTATGGCAGCGCCAACAAGTAAGAAGGAGATACAACAATTAACAGGAAGGTTGGCGTCCCTGACGAGGTTCCTACCCCGGTCGGCGGAGACAACCCTGCCCTTCTTTAAGCTGCTGAGGAAAGAAGCTCAGTACGGTTGGACCTCGGAGTGTGAAGCTGCGTTCTAGGAGATCAAGAGGCAACTTGCTTCTCCTCCGGTGCTAGCAAAGCCAAGGGAGTCGGAAACTTTAATTTTGTACCTATCCATTGGAGATGTGGCAGCGAGTTCGATTCTGGTGCAGGAGAATGCAGAGGGCCAACAACTGATATACTTCGTGAGTCGGCTCTTGCAAGGAGCCGAGCTTCGATATCAACGGCTGGAGAAGGTGGCTTTTGCTCTTCTAATCTCGGCAAGGAGGCTCCGAGCGTATTTTCAAGGACACAAGATCCTGGTGCGATCTGACCTTCCAATCCGACAAATACTCCATAAGCCGGATTTGGCGGGAAGGATGATGAGTTGGGCGGTGGAATTATCAGAATTTGACATAACTTTCGAGAGCCGTAAAGCGATCAAGTCTGGCGTTGGCCGACTTCGTTCGCGAGCTCACTTCAATCCAAATAACGGATCCTGCTAGCCTGGATACATGGAATGTGTATGTTGATGGGTCTTCTAATGCAAAGGGAAGCAGAGCCAGGGTAATTATTGAAAACCCTGTCGGCGTTGCAATTGAGTACTCTATGCAAATGGACTTCGAAACTTCCAACAACCAGGCTGAGTATGAGGCCCTCATAGACGGACTGTTGCAGGCACAAGAGCTCGGAGCTCGAAAAGTGAAGGTTTACAGTGATTCTCAGTTGGTCACCTCACAAATTAAAGGAAGTTACCAAGTCAAAGGACCCCTACTGGCCAAGTATCTTGAGCATGCAAGACGAATAATGGAAGACTTCAAAAAGGCAGAGGTTAGTCACATTCCAAGAAGTGAGAACAGCAGAGCGGGCATATTGTCCAAGCTGGCGAGCACAAAGGGATGGGGAAACCACCGGATCGTGATTGAGCAAAGTATCCCAGAACCGACATGCATCATGCAGATTTCCCAGGTGAATGATTGGCGTACTCCCATTATTGAGTACGTCGAAAATGGAACATTGCCTGTCGAGAGAGCAGAGGCCAAGAAGCTAAACCGAGATGCAGCGTCATACACCATAATAGAGGGACAACTTTATAAGAAAGGTATTTTCACCCCTCTGTTAAAATGTCTGAACTCGGATAGGGCCCAATATGTTCTAGCGGAAATCCATGAGGGAATTAATGGGTAACATGTTGGGGGAAAGGCGTTAGCTCGGAAGGCTCTTCGAGCTGGATACTTTTGGCCGTCCATGGTCTACGATGCGAAGGACCACGTACAGAAGTGCGATCAGTGTCAGAAGCACGACAGGAACTTGTTGGCTCCCCCTGAGGAGTTGAATATAATCACGGCTCCCTCGCCGTTTTACAAATGGGGAATGGATCTCTTGGGTCCATTCGCAGCAGCTGAAGGCCAGCTTAAATGGTTAGTGGTGGCAGTTGACTATTTCACCAAGTGGATTGAAGCGGAACCAGTCGCGACCATCACTTCGGCCCGGATTCAGCGATTTCTGGAGAGGAACATAATATATCGGTTTGGGATTCCGGCCGAAGTGGTAACCGATAACGGGACTCAATTTGCAAGTAAAGGGTTTCAGAACCTGATGGAGAATTTCCAGATCCGGCATCGCTTTGCCTCGGTTGAACATCCTCAAACAAATGGCCAATCAGAGGCTGCAAACAAAGTCATCGTGGAAGGATTTCGAAGGTGCATAGAGCAATCCGCCAAAGGAAGGTGGGTTGAGGAGTTATATTATGTCTTGTGGGGGTACAGAACCACAATTCAGGCTTCTGTTGGGGAATCCCCATTCAGGCTAACCTACGGGTGCGAGGCTATGATCCCGGTAGAATTGGGAGAACCATCTTGGAGAAGAGTTCAAGCCTTGTCGCAAGCAGAAGAAGTGAACAGCAGCAAAATAGCCGTGGAACTGGATCTGATAGACGAAGGTCGGGTCAAGGCGCACTGCAGAAATGTTAGCGCCAAGCAGCTCGTGGCTAGTAGGTTCAATAAGAAGGTGAAGCCCAGGATGTTTGAGACAAAGGACTTGGTGCTCCGAAGAGCAGATGTCGGAGGACGAAACACAGCTGATGAGAAGTTGGCTCCAAGATGGGAAGGCCCATTCAGAATAAAAGAAAAGCTTTCAAGAGGAGCCTACATTTTGGAAACCCTGCAGGGGAAACGCCTGGCAAGAACATGGAACGCGGATAAGCTGAAAAAGTATTACAGTTGACGGAAACCGCAATGCCTTTCTTTCATCTTTTCTTTTATTGTATTACGTAATTTGAATTATGAATAAATTTGAACAACTTTTGTTTCCTCTTACAATTGAGAATACATTATGAAGCAGCAAAACTAAAGTGTTTCTGCCATAGAAGATAAATCCGAGGTATTTGAACCTAACCCGTCAAATCGACGGGGTTAAGAGTTCTAGCCTTGCAAGGGAATCTGGGGTATTTGAACCCGTCCAGCCCAACGGGCGGGATTGAGCGTTCTAGCCCCGTAAGGCAATCCGGAGGAATTGAACCCGTCCTGCCCAAAGGGTGGGATTGAGTGTTCTAGCCATGGAAATAGACACGAGGTATTTGAATCCGTCCAGCCCAAAGGCAGGATAGAGTGTTCTAGCCCTGTAAGAAAAGCTGTCGGATTTGAACCCGTCTCACCCAAAGGGTGGAATTGAGTGTTCTAGCCACGTAAATAGACTCGAGGTATTTGAACCCGTCCAGCCCAAAGGCAGGATAGAGTGTTCTAGCCCCGTGAGAAAATCTGTCGGATTTGAAACCGTCTCACCCAAAGGGTGGAATTGAGTGTTCTAGCCACGGAAATAGACTCGAGGTATTTGAACCCGTCCAGCCCAAAGGCAGGATAGAGTGTTCTAGCCCCGTGAGAAAATCTGTCGGATTTGAAACCGTCTCACCCAAAGGGTGGAATTGAGCGTTCTAGCCGCGGTAACAAACTCAAGGTATTTGAACCTGCCTTGCCTCAAGCTCAGGTTAGTTTTCTAGCCCTGCAGCTCAGAACGAGGTATTTGAACTCGTTCTCCCAAGAAGGGATCAAAGGTGAACGAAGGAAACGATATATACGGAGTAGAGATACGCCAAAACAGTATGTCCGAATTTACCAAATATCATTAAGAGCAAAAAACAACGACCAACATGCGGCCTAGAATTCGTAAATGTCAATTCAAAAATCAAGATTACAAAATGCCCCGGCATTCCGGGTCTTCAAGGTTGATCCGAGATGTGGGGAAAAATGTCTCTCATTTCTTGCTCGAATTGCTGTGCGGCGGCTTCCATCACCGGATTCCCGGGGGGAGGTGCATCGTTGGTGGTTTCGGTCTCCGTAGCTGACGGGAAGAACGTGTCGCCCAAGAAATATCCAAAGCAATCCAGCTGGTCCGTGTTCAGGGTCGCGTCTGGATTGAAGTGCTTGATCTGATTGACGGCATTGTTGAACGCAGTTTCAACAGCGTTCTCCAGCACGGATTGACTATTGTCATAATCAGCTTGCAAATTCTTGACATCAGTCTCCAGCTTCTGGACCTACTGATTCAAAGCAACGTTGTTCCTCTCCAACTCGGATAGTGACGACAGTTTTCCTTTGACAAAGTTTATAGTGGCCTCCTTATCTGCCTTAAGGCCGAAGGAGTCCGAAATAAGCTTCATGTCAGCCTGGTATTGCTCCAAAGACGCTACTAAAGCAGCAGCAGATATGGTCAAATTCTTATTATCCTCAACCAGCTTGTCGTGCTCAGCTCGGAGGGTATCCATGTCGGTCTGGAGGGCATCCTTTTCAGCATGAAGCTCGGAATGCTTCTCCAGCAGAACCGAATACGGTTTCACCAAAGAGGCCGCTTTGTAAGTGTACAGTTCGGCCATCTCCAGCTCTTTCACTTGGGCCTTTGACAAAATGCCGGTCCAGAATGCATCGCAGTGCAAAACTCTGGCCCAGAGCGCTAAAACTTTCTGATTGACCATTTTAGCGCTCCCCAAGTGCATCATCGTGATAGCATTCTGGTCCAAAGCGCTAACACGTTGAAATAAATCGTTTTAGCGCGATGATGCACACAACCATGTGCACATTTTGCTGGTCCCAGGCGCTAAATTGTTTTGTTTAAACGTTTTAGCGTCGCGTCACTTATTTGATTTCCACGGTTATTCATTCATTTTCCCTCACCCTCACTCTCACATTCCCTCATCTTTTCTCATCACTCTTCAATTTCTTTACTATTGGATTAATTCTCCTCTCTTCTGCATCCATCCACCATATTCCCAACAAGGTATGATATTCTTATCCTTCCTCCATTCACAAATTTGTTCTTCATTTGTTTGTATATTTTTCATACCATCTAGGGTTTTACAAGTTGTTGATTCCATGTATGCTTACCCAATGATCTCAAGTTTTAAATTTTGATAGCATGTACTTGGTTTGTAGGAAATTCTGGGTTGGTTTTATTTTTGGGGTGCAAGGAGTTTTCCACATTCGATTATCCATTTTAATATTACACACACACACACACACACACACACAAGGTGTTTGAAAAAATGCCTGACCCAGAAAAGCCAGGGCGCTAAAACACTGGACACCCAACGTTTTAGTGCTCTCCTGTTTTGTACTACGAAAATTGTCAGGACGCTAAAACGCTCATTGTGAATGTTTTAGCGCCCAGACCCTGATGCATGCATGATTTTAGGCTGCTAGTCTGGCATTGTGGGGGGGTTTTCTTTCATATTTTTGGATCCATTTCCCCTACTTTCTTCAAATTAAAATATGGGAATTGTGATCCTATATCTCTCCAATGCTTGACTTTCTTGACTGACTTTTTCTTTCATGTTGTAGGAGGGTCTTCACCACCAAAGAAAACCGGCAAGAAGAGGGCTAGGGTGACCAAGGGCAAGGAGCCTACACCTCCACCCTCTTATGCCGACAGATTATGGAAGAGTGTTGCTCGTGAGGCAAGGTTTAATGAGAAGACTTCTTCCAGGCCTTTTTTCCGAGAGAGAAAATTCGTCTTGGACAAGGATGAATACCCTGAATTTCAATCCCAGTTGATTAAAAGGGAATAGGAGAACTTTGGAAGCATGCTGGACAATAGCAGCCAAGCTATTTGTCGGGAATTTTATGCCAATGCTTATAATGGGGATGAAGGTGGCAAGAGACACTTTGTCAGTATGGTCCGGGGGAAGAAGGTGAACTATGATGCTCACACCATCCAGAAGCTTTTGAAAATCACTCAGTGTGACTACATCCAGAATCAAAACTGTCAGTTCAAGAAAACATGGGAAGGGATTGACATTCCCCCAAGGAGAAGCAGCCCTGATTAAGAAACTTGGACCAAGCTTGGAGCAGCTGAGCCTATTTTGCAAACCATAGCCAAGCCCAATGAAAAATGGCAGATGATGAAGGATGAGGTAAATCCTAAGTTGTTGTGGTTAAGGCAGCTGAATGGACAGGCCAGGGTATGGTTCCACTTTGTGGTTTCCAATGTATTTCCTTCCTCCAACCAGGCAGAAGTTATTATAATGCGAGCTATGCTGATTTATACCATTATGACTGGGAAGAAAGTGGAACTTCCCATCATTCTTCAAGACAACATTTATGGCATGGCCCATTCTGATAGTGTAAGAACCCGCACCGTTAATTAAGGAACTTAATTAATTAAAAATGAGAATTAGAAAATAATTCCATAATTGACCTGTAACATCCCAAGCGCTGACGAGGGTGGGGAGTGATCGCCGGTGCGGAAGGGCATGGACAAGGAGCGGCTCCTAACAGGCTTCCAGCGGGGGGTTACATGAATGAATCGAATCGACACCGGAAAGAAAGGGATTCCGAAGACTGTGCAGGTATGAGACTGCACAGTTTGTGATAGCTTATAAGAATTAATTGGTACTACCTATACTAACAAGATGCATCTGTTTTTCGGTAGCCTAGATCAGAAGAACTTCATAGTTAAGCGTGCTTGACTTGGAGCAATTCTAAGATGGGTGACCTCCTGGGAAGTGTGCGAGTGAGGAAAAAGCACACTGAAAAGTCTCGTGTTAGTATGTGGGGATAGTCATTGATTCTTGAAGCGGTCGGGCGTTACAAGTGGTATCAGAGCAGGGCCTCTCTTCCAGTACGGTGTGGTTCGAGGACAAACTAGGCGGAAGCTGGTGGGCATGTAACATCCCAAGCGCTGACGAGGGCGGGGAGTGATCGCCGGTGCGGAAGGGCATGGACAAGGAGCGGCTCCTGATAGGCTTCCAGCGGGGGGTTACATGAATGAATCGAATCGACACTGGAAAGAGAGGGATTCCAAAGACTGTGCAGGTAGGAGACTGCACAGTTTATGATAGCTTATAAGAATTAATTGATACTACCTATACTAAAAAGATGCATCTGCTTTTCGGTAGCCTGGATCGGAAGAACTCCATAGTTAAGCGTGCTTGACTTGGAGCAATTATGGGATAGATAACCTCCTGGGAAGTTTTCCTGGGAAGTGTGCGAGTGAGGAAAAAACACACTGAAAAGTCTCGTGTTAGTATGTGGGGATAGTCATTGATTCTTGAAGCGGTCGGGCGTTACAAGATTAGTGTAACACCCTCCCTTGTATGCATCCAAGAGAGTCGTTTGCTAATCGTTATTAGAGTTGCGGAAGTTTGTGAAGAAGCTTTTTCTTTAAAAATCTTTGAGGAAATATAGTGGAAAGCTGAATCTAAGGAAAATTTTGATGGAAAGAACTTAAAATGTGTTGCTGATGAAAATGGTGAAAATTTAAGAAAAATTGTATTCCTTTAAATATTGATATACAATCGAGCTTTCAAAATCTGTTTGCACAGTTATTATAATCTGGAAGTAGACGCTTGGGGCTTCGCGTGCATATAAAATAATATAGAATCGGAGGTCGTTTACTATACTAAATATAACTTTTAAAGTGCTCGCATAGCTGTCAAAAATTCAGCACTTAATTAAACGTAATAAATTGTTTTCGCAAAATGTTTTTAAAATTTTCCCTAAAATACTTGCTGCTCAAAAAGTCTTCAACATGCAGTAAAATCATAGTTCCAACAATCATCCAGGCATACCAAAATATCCAAAATAGTACAGTCATCCATTAAATAAACAGCAACAACAAAAGTCCAAGCAGCAAATAACAGCAAATAGCTATGTCTTCATATGCTCTTCCGTCCTCCTGCCATTTTGTAAAAATAGCAGCCCCAAAGGGGTGAGAATAATCCCAGTAGTGTGGCAATAAAACCAATAATGCAACAGTATTAAACTAGGCACAAAATTATAAAACAGTCGCATCAACATTAACTTCATTTCTTGATAAACATCATCATATATCATAGTGCGTATATAACGCCATCTTTACGCTCATAGCACCGTCGTGCGCGTACAAACACAGTGGAAATTCAATGCACGGCACCCTCATTTGGTGAATTCCACCGTGACCTATGCGGACGGATGCCAAGTGTCCCATACCCTGGTACCGAGGGATGCCTATATGATGTGTGCTCAGTCACATGTCCTTATATATATATATATATATATATATATATATATATATATATATATATATATATATATTCTAGGATGTCATGAGTTCTAAGTCTACATGCCATGCTATGCAGTTACACCAAACAACAAGTGTATCAGGAAGTAAAAATGCATGCATATATCATTATCATCATTTTATATCCTTACCGTTGCCACATCATAATCATAAAATAACATGGAACATATGTGAGCAACACTTCACAATTTCATACACTAGTTAATAATCACATTAAGTAATACCAACTAACACATACCTCGTATGTCGAAATTTAATTTACCAATAAGCAGTGAAACAATCCATCTTCTCAAGGATTTTTTGCACCTAAATTAGAGGCATAACAAATCAGCATACGTTTCACTTTAATTTAATAATTTGGCAACAAAACCTCAAGCTTACATGTCCTTATATCACTCGACCACATAGGTTCTTTTTCTAAAATTATTTTTGACTCTCATTTAACCTTCTCTAACGCTAAACAGTGAGGAAAACAATGAGTATTTTCACTCAAAACAGTGAGCAAATCAGTGGACGTTTTCACTTAAAACAGTGAATAGAACCAACATGCAATAACAATTTTATTTTAGTGAAACACTGAGCGTTTTTTTTTTAGCAAAACAGTGAGGAAAAACCAACATGTAGTGACGGTTCTTTATCAACATCCAAGGCAAAATTCCAAAATTTACAAAATCTTTATGTACATAGCGCTACCAAGAGAGTATACAAGCTACCTTTATTTCCTTTCTTCATAAAGGTTCATGATTCCTTTATTACTACCAAACAGTCCCATGTTTATACTAAGGTTAGTTCCAAGTTAACTTCTTTATGTTTGCTAACCATGGCTCAAAGAATCAACATGGCAGGATTTAAAAGAGCCAAACAATAGATAAGAAACTACTCTCCTAGACATGCATTTAGGTTGGAACGGAAAAAGGAAGAGAGGATTTTTGGTGCTTACCTCACGCAACACACAAGGAGTTCGAATCAAAACAAGGAGTAGCACCTTAGCCTCGTAAGCTCTACGAACGTCAAGCTCACCTCTTCATGATGAAGACCGTTCGCACAAGAAGGGAAAGGGAAATTGCTTAAGTTAGTATCCACATGCAAGGGAATATCTTCAACAACCAACCGTGGAAAAGGAAAATAAGGAGGGAACCACATCTTACCTCCTTATACACTTATGCACAGCTGTACCAAGAGAGGAGAAAACGTTGAGCTATCCTAGCTTCTAGCTCATGGAGCTCTCGGTCACAACTTAGGAGAGTAGGAAGAAAAGGTTGCTCAAAATAATAAGTTGGTTGAAAGATTCCCGTAGGGGAAGGCCTCAGTTTTATATTTTTTGTAAGAAGAAAAGATGATGGCTACACTTCCTCTCTTGATGACACAAGGTCACGGTTTTGTTAGGATGAAGGGATTTTGACTCTGGTTCTATGTCTCTTATGATGTTACGGTTTAAGGAGGAAAGGGTGATGGTGTTTAAAATTTTTTGAAGAACTTTGTTGTGATTACTACTTCACGGTCCAAGAGAAAAATATGAGAGAAGAGTTGCAACTTCCTAGCTTTCTTTCACCTCCATTCAGCGCTTAAAATAGAGGGATAAGATGAATAAAACACTTGAAACTTTTGCTCTCTTTACACGCATCACAGGAAAAGTTGTGTGCAGAATTTTGCCCAATGGAGTAACATGCAGGCTGCTCTTTTTGGTGGTCATTGGTTGCATGGTTTAAAGTGGAAAAAGTTGGAAGGTGTAGCAAGTTATCAGCCCTCCTTTTGGTCTACTTCAGCACATGGGAAGGGAAATGTAAGTAGTGATGCTGACTACTTTTTGGGAGGAAAACAACAAATGCTCAGCCTTGTTGCCAAGCCCTAAGCGCATGTGATGCTGAATGGGAAAGAGTAATGTTGACATGTGGGGATCACTAACCAATGAAGCTTTGCCTTGGTGGATTTCTTAAGATAACTAGAGGGTAGAATGGAGAAATTTGGGCTGAACCATAACCCTTTCAAAGTCACTTGGGCCAGCGGCCTACACAAGTGATTAGGGTCCAAAATTATTTAATTCCTAATGTTTTATGTGTCCAAAGATCAGTCCAAGAGTTAGTAAGCTTCCATGCCTTTAAATATTTTAAGTTTCTTCTAAATGTTACTACTAAATTTATGGTTCCACATGCTTAACATAATTTATCATTTATTATGACAATTCAAGCACTTTCTCTAGCACATTATGGATTCCCCACTACTAATCATATAATTCGAAAACCAACCATATGTTCCATGTAATTCGAATTGTCACAACGCCTTCTTATGCCCTATAGTATATTATGTATTTACCCTAATTACGTGGGATGTTACACTCTCTCCACCAAATTGGAATTTTGTCCGCAAAATTAGATTTACTTACTAATTAAATAGTTCAGGGTAGCGTTTCCGAATTTCGTCTTCGCGTTCCCACGTGGCTTCAGCTGCTGACTTGTTGTTCCACAATACTTTCACCAACGGTATCTCTTTTGAACGGAGTTGTTTAACAGATCTCTCCAGAATCTGAAACGGCTGAACTTGGTACGTTAGATTTTCCCTTAGTTCCACTTCTTCAGGCTGTAACACATGAGACGGATCGGAGAGATATGTCCTCAGCTGCGACACATGAAATACATCTTGAATTCCTGACAGGTTAGGCGGTAACGCCAATCGATACGCTGATTCTCCAATCCGGTCCAAAATAAGATATGGTCCTAAATACCGCGAACTTAGTTTCTTCACTCCCATTCTCCTGCCGAGTCCTGAGGTGGGTGTGATTCTCAAAAATACATGGTCTCCCACTTCAAAAGATAGAGGCTTATGACGCTTGTCATAATAATTTTTCTGCCTGGCCTGCGCCCGCTGCATATTTTCTCTTAGCTTCTTTACCTGTTCAGAGGTTTCTTGAATTACATCAGGCCCCAAAATACTTCGCTCTCCAACTTCAGTCCAACACAGAGGGGATCTACATTTTCTTCCGTACAGAGCTTCATATAGTGCCATTTGAATACTGGAATGATAACTGTTGTTATAAGTGAATTCTACCAGAGGAAGATAGTTGTCCCAACTGCCTCCTTGCTCCAAGATACATGCCCGCAACATGTCCTCTAAAACCTGAATAGTGCATTCTGTCTGACCATCGGTCTGCGGGTGATAGGCAGTGCTCAACCTTAAGTGAGTCCCGAGAGCTCGCTGAAAGGACTCCCAGAATCTAGAGGTGAACTTGGGATCACGATCACTTACAATACTGGTAGGAATTCCATGCAGTCTCACAACTTCACGAAGATAAATTTTGGCAAGCTTCTCTGTAGTATACGTGGTTCGAACACATAGGAAATGAGCTGATTTCGTTAATCGATCAATAATCACCCATATGGCATCATATCCATCTCGCGTACGAGGAAGTCCTACTACAAAATCCATAGCAATACTATCCCACTGCCATTCGGGAATCTCCAAAGGTAGAAGAAGTCCCGAAGGTCTTTGATGTTCATACTTCACCTTTTGACACGTCAGACACCGAGATACATATTCAGTAATATCACGCTTCATTCCCGGCCACCAGAATGACGTCTTCAAATCATGGTACATCTTTGTGGATCCTGGATGAACAACATAATTTCCTTTATGAGCCTCCTGTAAAACTTCTTGCTTTAACTCTTCATTGTCATCCCATACTACATCTTGCTTACCAGCCAAACTATGGACTAGTTCTTCATCTCTCTGAGCTTCCTTGATTCTCCAGAGTAATTCATTTTCTATCCTTACACTGCCCAACCTTATACTACGTCGCCTTTTAACAACAGACAGATTCATATCTCGGAAAGCCTCAAATAATTTCAACTTTTCAATCATCAAAGTTGCAGTGTGCAGAGTCTTTCGACTCAGAGCGTCAGCGACCACATTCGCCTTGTCGGGGTGGTATTTAAGTTCAAACTCGTAATCTTTCAAAAATTCCATCCACCGGCGTTGCCTCATATTCAACTCCTTTTGGTCGAATAAGTACTTCAAACTCTTATGATCACTGAATACATCGAACTACGAACCATACAAATAATGCCTCCATATCTTCAGTGCGAACACTATGGGTGCTAACTCCAGGTCGTGAGTTGGATAATTTTCTTCATGAGACTTCAATTGCCGAGAGGCATAAGCTACGACCATACGATCCTGCATCAAGACACAACCAAGTCCTTTCAATGACGCATCACAGTATACTTCAAATTTCCTAGTTGGGTCTGGAATGGTAAGGATTGGAGCACTAGTCAATCTATTCTTCAGCTCCAGGAAACATTCTTCACAATCTTCGGTCCACCCAAACGGCACATCCTTCCGAGTGAGACGAGTGAGAGGCTGTACCAATCGCGAGAAATTTTGAATAAATCTCCTGTAATAGCCTGCTAACCCCAAGAAACTTCGTACTTCCGTGACAGTTCTGGGTTGTTCCCAATTCATTACAGCCTCAACCTTACTGGGATCAACGGCAATACCTTCTGCTGAAATTACGTGGCCCAAGAACTGGACTTCACTGAGCTAGAACTCACACTTAGACCACTTTTCATACAATTGCTTCTCCTTCAAAATTTGCAAGACGATCCTCAAGTGTTCCGCATGCAGTTCTTCGTTGACAGAGTAGATCAGGATGTCATCTATAAACACTAACAAACTGATCCAGGAATGGGCGGAAAATGCGGTTCATATAATCCATAAATACCGCCGGAGCATTCGTAAGTCCGAACGGAATCACCTGATATTCGTAATGCCCATATCGAGTTCTAAAAGCTATTTTTGAAATATTCTCCGGTTTTACCCGGATCTGATGGTATCCCGATCATAGATCTATCTTAGAAAATACTCTGGCACCTCGCAGCTGATCCATCAAATCATCGATCCTCGGTAGCGGATATTTATTCTTCACAGTCACTTTGTTCAGTTGACGATAGTCCACACACAGACGTAGACTACCATCTTTCTTCTTGATCAAAATTGCCGGTGCACCCCACGGAGAGGTACTAGGTCTTATGAATTCCTTTGCCAACAGTTCTTCTATTTGCTTCTTTAACTCTCGGAGTTCCAAAAGGTGCCATCCGATACGGAGCAATGGAGATAGGTCCAACTCCAGGAATAAGTTCAATGGAAAATTCTATTTCCCGCTGAGGGGGTAATCGAGGAATTTCATCTGGGAATACCTCCTCGAATTCATTCACAACTGGTACATTCTGAATTTGATTTTCAACCGGGGTCTCAGCCTTGATCGACAAAAGATAACCTGCAGCTCCCCAAAGGAGCTCTCTCCTAACCTGTAACAAAGAGATAGTAGCAAAAGAAAGAAATTTACCGTCTCTCGGAGGAACAATAATCTTCCCGGCTTGACAGTCCAAGGTGATTCTGTTCTCCGCCAACCAGTCCATACCGATAATCACTTCGAAATTGAAAACCGGTAGAACCACTAAGTTGATTGTATAAATGCTTCCCTCATACTCCAAAAGAACGCCTCTGCAAATTTCTGAGGCGGTACAGGATTCTCCCATAGGAGTACTGATTTTTAATTCATAGGGTAGTGGAGCTGGGGTGATACCTATCTTCATAGCTATAATAAGTGTATGATAATTCCTAGAATAATATATAGGACTTGTAAAACGAGTTTCAAGTTAAAATAATGAGAACTGGTGCCAAAAACTGATACTGGCTATGAAAAGCGCGTACCGAAAAAGTGTTGCGAAAAATATAAGAAAAATATGATAATTCTTGTAAAATTGAGTAGGTTAAGAATCTCAAGTTTGAGATTAAAACGAAAAGCGTAGCTATTTTCGTTAATACTGTGTGTTTTAACTTAAGTGGGCCTATATAAGCTAGTGGCACAATGCCCTAGGTCAGAATGCTTATTCCCTTACGTGAGTTTTGGACCCCTTTGGCTGCTGACCAGTTCTTCCCTTGCCACCTTCACTCTCCATAGCAAAAGCTCCAAGAAACCATTTTTCCTCCTCTTCCCTTCACCTAAACACTCTAGCTTGAGGGAGTTGGTCTTGTGAGGGTGTGGTGTGTCACATTTCTCAGATTGTAGCCTTTGTGGTGAGGTGGAATTGCTGACTTTAGTGCTGCCCTGTTGGGTTTGGGCTTGTGTGACCTTGTTCTTGGCTTCTTGGGCTTCAAGAAGCAACCTTTTGGCCTAAATGGCCAAGCTTGTTGACCAAATCTGTGGTTCCTTAAAGTCAGTACCTTGGAGCTGTGTTGGAGGCTCCAAGTCAGTGCCATTTTCGAAGTTTTGAAGCCTTGGAGGTATACATGTTCACCTCTTTGTCATTTTGATGATTTAAGCTTGTTTAAGCAATTAAAAATCGTAACTTGAACCATTTGATAAAAAGGAATGTGTTTCTGAGTCCCTAACATGCATATGAACATCTATTTTTGGAGTTCTTGGACTCTAGATCGAGTTTGGATCATTGGAGGTCAATTATACCTTTAAATCTCAGTTTTCTTCATTCTGTCGAAGAAGTATTCGAATACTTTTCGGGCAGTATTCGAATACTTCCTGGAAAAATGCAGTAATCGAATACTTCGCGAGACAGCAGCGACCTAGTTTAGTAAAATTGTGATATCTCGAGCTTCAGAGCTCTAAATTGAGTGAGGGTTGGACCTATGTGAAGCTAACACATAGGGCTACAATCCTGTAAATTTTCAGATCCATTGGATAATTGGATTTCTCTCAGTGTATGTTTGAAGTCGAGATCCTTTTGCGGGAAATTCAGCATGTTGTAGGAACTTTACAAAAATCTTAACCGGATTTATACAACTCCGATTGAGACATAAAATATGTCGTGGAAAGCTTGAGATGTGTAGTTTAACATATTAAAATCTTAGAGTTTTTGGTAAAGATTTGCAACTATAGTTTTAAGCTGGTATCCGAATACTCCTTGTAGGAGTATTGGAATACTTTTCTGGGAAGAAAAGTATTCGGATACCTTTGAAGAAGTATTCGAATACTGGAAAGTATTCGAATACAATGAGGTTTGGTATTCGGATACTGTGGTATTCGGATACTGGGGGAAAAGTATTCAGATACTTGGTAGTATTCGAATACTTAAATGAAAGTAGTCGAATACTTTCTGGAGAGCTGGAGTATTCGAATACTACTCGTGGAGTATTCGAATACTACTCGTGGAGTATTCGAATACTTCCTGCAGAAACAGCATGTAATGAGTTAAAACGAGTAAGAAATACTTAATCACTTAATGTAATCTGAGCTATGATTATTGATGATTAATTATGGTATGAACAGATTGTGATTGTGCTGTTTGTGGGCCTTGAGCTTGTGTGGACTCTTGGTTTGGATAGCTAGCTTACAAGGTAAGCTTTCGTGTCTTCGGTTTAGCCATTGCTTGTTCCACCATGTCCCATGGGGGGATGGTTTATATGCATGATGTGTTTTCATGTATTGTTTTGCTGAAATGCTATTGAACTGTTAAGTGCAAATGCTATATGATATGTATGTGGTGTTCCATCTAAACAGGAAGCCATGGGGTATTCCTGTGGGCGGGTACAGCTTGGGCTGGTAATTATGTGGGTAATAGACATATTCCTGCATTTCTCTGATCAGTAGGATTGTTATAACACACATGACATGGATATCTGTTGCATTGCACTGATTTTGGAACTGATATTGAAATACTTCTTTTAGAACTTATATTGCACATGTAAGTGAGCTTGGGGTGGAAGATCCTTGAGGACCCCTTGTCTTACTGAGATTTCTTGTTTAGAGATTTCACCCCACGTTTGGGGAATGCTTATTTTAGGTTCAGGTAGTATGGGGATTGATGCCTCTAGCGGCAGGAGGCCAGAGCTTAGTTGATGATTATTGCTGTTATATTTATGCTGGTATGACTGGATTGGATGTTGTTTATGTTTTCTGTCATTTATGGTTATTGAGTTGAGACTTATGTTGGGCTTTGTTGCCTTATTTAGGTGAGCATGGGAGTTGTCCATGCCACTATTTGTTAGCACTTTTAGCTTGAGTTGTATAAACTACTAGTTGGTCCGGTTTACGCGTTGTAGTTCCGTGACTAGAGACATATATCTGTTAGTTCTATTAATGAGGTATTTCAGTTAGCTGTCTTTTGTAGTTTACATACAGGCATGGTTTTATTTAAATGATTAATTAAGCAAGTTGGTAAAATGATAAGGACGTCATAAATGAATAGAAAAAGATATTCCGCATTTTTAATTAAGCGCAGCTTAATACGATGATATGATAATATTATCGGATATATACGGGGTGTTACATTTTATGGTATCAGAGCAATGGTTCGAGGGAAAAGCCTGTATGTATTGCAATGATTAAGATATTTTGTTGTGTCTGTGTTGTGTGTTTGCTCCACTGGGTTTTATTATGATAATGCACATGTGATCACATTGCGTGGGCCTAATCAACTCATAATTTGTGTAACTTGTTAGTCATGGTAGGATCCAGGAGAACACGAGAGACTGTTGAGGGTCAACCCGACCCGATCCTGACTGCATTGGCTGAGATGCAGGAGGCCACTAGATTGGCCAACGTGGCAATGATGGACGCCGCTCGAGAAGCAAACCGAAAAGCCATTAAGGATGCTCTTGAGGCGAACCGGCTGGCGAACATGACCTTGATGAGGGTCATGTTGGAGGAGATGAGAGCTGGTCCTGCTGTGGGTCAGTTCCCACCGCCACCGCCGCTGCCGCTGCCTAGTCTGCAGGACGAGAGCCAGAGCCATGTTGTGGGCACTGGTCACCTTGCTGGGGCGTTGGAACCCCGCTTGGAGCCTGCTGAAGACCGTGATGTGATTGACCGCCGGCTTAATGCTTTCCGCAAGCATAAGCCACCTTCCTTTGATGGGTCTTATGACCTTATTGCTGTGGCGAGATGGCTTCAGGTGCTGGACAAGATCTTCCGGGTCATGCAGTGCACGGATCAGCAGAAGATGATGTTTGCTACTTATATGCTGGAAGGCGATGCCCATGTGTAGTGGATGAACACCTCTCATGCGTTCGAGATGCAAGGTCATGTTATGACATGGCCATTCTTCGAGGATTTCTTTCTGGGTCGGTATTTTCCCTATGATGCACAGGAGAGGATGCAGGGGGAGTTCGACCGGTTAGTGCAGGGCTCGTTGTTTGTTGACGAGTATCTGGCCAAGTTCAATGAGCTGGTTAAGTTCACTCACTTTCGGATGGAGAGGACTACTTCTGTTTTCTTGGCTGCTAAGTTTCGCAGGGGACTTAGTGAGGATATTGCTGGTTACCTTGCGGGGTCTGCTTCTAGAGACTTCGGGACACTAGTGCAGCACTGTCGGGACATCGAGGATTTCTGCAACTCAAGTAAGGCTAAGAGGGCCAAGATTGCTGATACGAAGGGAACTGGTAGTTCCACTTCTTGGAAAGACAGGAAGTTTGGGAGCAAGGACAAAGTGAAGCAGTTGGCAGCTAGGCAAGCGCCAAATCAGTTCAAGAGGACTTCTGCTCAAGGGAGTGCAGCGAAACCTCCTACTCCCAGATGCACGGGATGTGGGAAGGTTCGTCTGGGGTCGTGTGCTACCGGCCAGACTATCTGTTTCTAGTGTGGCAAGAAGGGCCACTATGCTAGAGTGTGTCCGTCGTCGACGGCGAGAGCTGTAGCAGTTCAGGCAGTTCCATTGCAAATGGTTCTTTTGGCACCTTCTTCGGCACCTGTAGTGCCACCTGCTACCAGTCATGTGTATACGTCGGATCACCAACAGTCGGACCGAGCTTCGAACCTTGTCTGAGGTACTGTTACCTTTGGTGCATCATTTGTTGATGTTTTGTTTGACTTCGGGGCTAAGAATTCATTGTTGCAACCCCGATTACTGTGGGGCGTGAGTTACCCATGTTTGTGCATTCTCCACCGTTGCGGGTGATTACCGCCACCGAAGAAAAGTGTGATACTACCACTGTACATCGAGATGTCGTGTTTCAGTGGGATGGCCATGAGTTTTCGGTAGATCGAATGGGATTACCGATGACTAATTTTGGAAATCATCCTTAGCATGGATGGATTGTCCAATAGTTGTGTGATGACTGATTGATTGATTGATTATTGTGCCTAGCGAGTGGTGACGTCTCCGTTTGACTCCACAGCCAGTTCCTCGTCGTATATATCATTGTTGCAGGCTAGGAGAGCCTTGAGTGCAGGGGAATTCAGATATGTCATGTTGGGAGGTTTGGTGAGTGGGGCACAGGAGGATATCACTGGCATTCCTGTGGTGGGGAATTCCTCGAGGTGTTTCCTGAGGATATTCCTGAGTTTCTGCCACAGCGGGAGATAGAGTTCTCCATAGATTTGTTGCCTGGTGTGGGGCCTATTTCATTAGCTCCATATCAGATGTCGCCACCGAAGTTGGCGGAGCTGAAGAAGCTCATTGAAGATCTTTCGGCGAAAGACTTCTTTCGACCGAGCGTGTCTCCCTGGGGAGCACCGGTATACTTTGTTGTAAGGTATGATGCCTTACGCCATTACTTCACCGTGATGGTTCTCTGTTTGAGAATGTGAACTTCTCTTTAGGGAAACTGAGTGTGGAACATTGGGAATTTGTGGCAAGGCCACATGTGACCTGGTATAAGCGAGGCAGTGCATGTACAAGTAGTTTGTGAGTTGAGTGGTCTCCATGACTCTAGGATTTTATGTTGATTATTGATATGTGTCATGAGTAGTCGGCATGTTAACACCAGGGATAGTGTTAAGCATGAAATAAGTACGATGAACTGTGGTAATATATCAATGTTATTTCACCTTTGACTGACTCTCGATTTTGCAGATGCCCTGGAGATTGAGGTATATTGTGTTTATAGTATTCGATCTATTATGTTACTAAGATTTAAAATTTTGCAGGTGTACGTGAAATAAGGTACGTTATTATGCGAATGAATATGCTAAATGACATGTGTTGGTTGAAATGAGTATGATTATGATTTCGTACAATGAACATGAATATGAAGTTATTTTGAAAATAATGATTTATCAAATTGAAAGACTAGTCGATGTTAGAGTCATGGAATAGGACCAAACTCACTCGAGTTTTGTGTGGATTTTTGAGCTGTGGGGTTAGGTCACCTCTTTTAAGAGAGTGACTGGTGATCCCAGAGAATTGAATCACGTTTTTGACGTCATTGTGAACTTCGAGGTTTGACGGTGACTTCCTTGTTTGAGGATGCACCTCTCGAGATTGAGACTGAGAGTCGAGAATGAGCTTTTGGAGAAGAACCAGGACATTGTGTCTTGGAATGAGGAAGGACATTGTTTTATGTGTCTTTTGTCGTGACGCCTGAAGGTGAAGATAGAACACCAGAAGCCGTTTGGTAAGCTTCAACCTCTCGAGGTACCGCAGTGGAAGTGGGAAAGTATTTCCATGGACTTCGTGATGGGTTTGTCTAAGACTCAGGCTAGCTGTGACTCTTTTGGGTCATCGTGGACAGATTGTCAAAGTCTGCCCACTTTCTTCTGGTAAAGGTGAGCCTTTCTTTAGAGCAGTTGGCCTAACTGTGTGTTCGCGAGATCGTGAGGCTTTACGGGGTGCCCGAGAGTATCTTCTGCGATAGGGACCCGAAGTTCACATCTCGGTTCTGGGTGGCACTGCAGAGAGCTTTGGAACTCAGTTGAGACTGAGTACAGCCTATCACCCTCAGACTGTTGGACAGACTGAGCGGACCATCCAGATCTTGGAGGACATGTGAGACTTTGCACTTTGTGGCAGGGCTCAGTATGGGATAGGTACCTGGCATAGGTTGAGTTTGTGTGCCATTGTGTTTTCCTTGCTAGCCTGGGCATGGAACCCTACGAGGCGTTGTTTGGTAGGAGGTGTAGAACTCCTACCTGTTGGTCTAAGGTTGGAGATAAAGAGTTGTTTGGCATGGACCTTGTCCAAATTGCCACCAGGCGATTCAGATGTTCTGTGGAAAGCTGGAGCAGGCGCTGTATCGCCAGGAGAACTGCGTTGATGATAAGCATCGTCCACTGGAGTTCAGTAAGGGTGAGCACGTGTTGTGAAACTTTCACTGTCACCGGTGTTGTTTGTGCACTCGGAGTGAGGAAACTGAGTCGCGATTCTTTGGGCCATGCCAGTTACGTGGTAGAGTAGGACCTGTTGCCTACCAGTTTGCCTTG